>NC_054874.1:26168781-26469632 GCF_018320785.1 Cheilinus undulatus | reverse complement strand
GCACCAAAGCAGACTGAAAGGATGAAAACAACCAGGAGCCCAAGAATCAGGACCGAAAGAGGAACCTCAGGGTGCAGCTCAGGAGTGTGGATTCGGGATTCGGTGGGGCTGACAGAGCTAAATGAAGAAGAAGGAGAAGAAGAAGAAGGAGAAGAAGAAATAGAAGAGGAAGGGGTGGGTGTTGAAGCCACTGTGCCAGGGCTTATTAATGTTG
Source organism: Cheilinus undulatus (assembly GCF_018320785.1). Classification (NCBI taxonomy): domain Eukaryota; kingdom Metazoa; phylum Chordata; class Actinopteri; order Labriformes; family Labridae; genus Cheilinus; species Cheilinus undulatus. The sequence goes on along the minus strand of NC_054874.1, from coordinate 26,469,418 downwards.
GGGATTTTGTAGGGGGGGCATGTTGAGGTGGTGGCACCTCACTGGGCTCAGGGCAGATGGCCTCATTGCGAAGTGAGCGAAGAAGGCGACCTGCATGTTTAGAAGGAGAGTCACAAGTAATTTCATTAACCACCACGCTGGTACTAGACAGCTCCATCCAGTTTTTGAGTGCCACAATGTCACATGTGCAGTCCCAGGGGTTCTCCTGGAGGTCAATCTGGATGAACGCTGAAAGCTGATCCAAGACCCCTCGAACCGGCAGGTAGGAGAAATGATTATTCCGCAGGTTGAGTCTTGTTAGCATTGTGCCACCAAACACATTGTCAGGGAGCGATCTTAACAGGTTGTTGTTCAGAAAAAGCAGCTGCAGGTTGTGTAAAGAGTTAAAAGTTTGTGGTAAAATATCTTTGATGATATTGTATTCCAAATACAGATACTGCAGGGACTGCAGCCCGGCAAAGAGAGACTGAGAAAGAGATTCAATGTAATTCCCATTCAGATAGAGCCGCCTGAGGTTTGTGAGGTTTTCAAAAGCCCCTTCCTGAATCACTGCTATCCTGTTATTTCCTAAATGAAGCAGCTCCAGTGAGCTGTACTCAGTGAGGTCAGTCCTGTAAATCACTTGTAAGTAGTTACCGGTCAGGTGGAGTTTCTTGGGGTAGGAGGGCTTAGGGTTCAGCTCACTGATGTTATGCAATTTCCGCTCTTGGCAATTAATGTTCAGGCCACTGTCCGGGTTTTGTGATGTGCACACACACACACTTGGACACAACATGGGCACAGGGGAGCGTGTCTGGTAAACCATGATGGGCCCAAAGACATGTTTGTCTTTTGAAATCCGAGGAGTGGGCCTGTATCGCATCTTAGGTGGGCGGGAAGCTTTCGGGGCTCGAGTGGGGGTGATCCCGCCTGGGTGGTAGGTCGGGGGCAGGGCCCCTTGAAAGTGAGAGTCAGAGGGGGGATGAGCACGCTCACCAGCATTCCTGCGAGGGCACAGATCCTGCTTTATGAGCTGGGTGATGTCTTTCCCATGCAGCCTGAACGGGGTCTCGCACACAATGTCCCCTACAAACACAGAGATGGTGTCCAGCCAGGATTTGAGGGGAATCAGATCACAAGTGCAGTTCCATGGGTTCTCCTCCAGCTGGATCTCCATTATCCCACCTATGTGCTCTAAAACCCCAGCAAACGGCAGCATCTTGAGCCGGTTGCCTCGTAAATCCAAGTGTGTGAGCAGCACAAAGCGAAATATGTTGGGAGGCAAAGATAAGAGCAGGTTGTCATTTAAGATCAACACTTTCAGTTTATTCAGCTTACTGAAAGCTCCGGGCTCTATGGCACTGATATAATTATAGTCTGCCTGTAAATACTCCAAACTCTCCAGTCCTGCAAACGTGTCCTCTTTTATCACCTCCAAGTTGTTATTGTTCAAATGGAGCCGCTTCAGAAAGCGCAGCCCGTTAAAAGCGCCAGTTTTGATCTCCTGCAAGCCATTATTCCCAAGATGCAGCGAAGTGACATTGCCATAATTGACAAACTCATTGGCGCCTAGCCTTGACAGGAAGTTTCCATTTAGAAAAAGCTGAGAGATTTTATTAGGGGGCGCTGAGAACTGACTGACTGTGGTAAATCCTTTATTCTCACAGTTGATGTTGAGAATATTCTCCCTCTCCTCGCAGGTGCAGCGATTCTTGCAGATTTCTTTTGAGGCTGAAGTTTTGCGGCTCTGCGTTTCGGACGGTGTCAGGCTTGTGACCGTGAGGACGCTCAGAAAGAGGACGCCGCTCAGCATTTTTACAGCCAAAAATGGTTGCTGAAATATAGATCCAGCATTTAACTTTGCAGCGTGAGCCTTGTGTGAAAAGAAAAATATCAGGGGATGACTTCTTGCTGTTGGGAGAGTGAGGGGGGGGGGGCAAGCAGGCAGAGGCGCTCACACTCACACAAAAGCACACACTCTCTCACACACAAGCACACAGGCTTCCAAAAAACTGGCGCAACACCGTTATTTGGTTTAAAAATGGGAGCGTGACGCAAGAGTGATGCGCAAATCTCTCTATTGACCTTCGCTTTGAATCCAAAAAAATCCAAAATCCCTCCTGAAAAAAATCAATCATGAAAAATAAAAAAAGAGGAAACCATGACAAATCAGCTATGTGGTGAATTGACTTGGCACATAGTCAGAGGCAGAGGAGACTCGGGGGGAGAAAAAGCCGCTCGCTGCAACCTTTTTTTTCCTTACAGAGAGCGATTTATTCAGTGGCTTCACGCAGATCACCAGCAGCTGCAGCCAAATATTCACAGAGAGACACGGGCTGCGAAACGCTGCCTCTCTTCTCCCCCACGCACAGAAAGCGCGTCATTTTAGTCCAGGCAAGAGAAGTCACTTTTCTCCTTTCAAAGATCCAGAAAAAATGCGCAAAGACGCGCCATGACGCACGGCTGGCTTTCCTTATTTCCTTCTCCAGAAGAAAGAGGGGAGATAAAAGTAGAGTCGAAATCGAAAAATGGGAGAAAAAGCAGCACGCGTGAAAAAGAGTGAAGCCAGGGGAGATTTATAATCCCGGAGCTGAGGCATAACTCCTGTCTGTATCCGCCGGTCCTCCTCCTCCTCCGCTCCGCACACTCAGAGCAGCACTGAGCGTCTGCTGCTGCTGCCTCACTGCGTTCGTGTGTGTGTGTGTGTGTGTGTGTGTGAAGGAGAGAGAGAGAGAGAGAGCGAGAGAGAGAGGACATGGGCCGTTACGTCACCGACACAGTCAACATGAACATTCACTCACTCACAGGCAGTCACTATCTTTAAAGTTGGCGATGTAAGCGTGCATGATTATGATTTCAGACATTACACCCCAGTGTATCCAGAATATGATGCATCCTCCTATCAGTGATCTAAATTCTTCTCTCAAAAATTAAAAAAGTCAAGACTAAATCAACTTTACTGCCCTTATTATTAATTTTAACCCACAACTTTTATATGAGGGAACCTTTCCTATGAAAAAAAGTATGCCAATTGGGCCACAAAGCAGCCACATTAGTGATGTTTCTGACAAAAATGTTTATAAATGGCTTCTTTAACTATTTCACTTGCACTGATTAGTGTGCATTGGTACACATTAAGTGTGTCACCACCAACACTGATGCACAATAGCAACCCAGTTTGCATAAAAGCCTCAGGATAAGCTTCTGCTGCAACAGCAAATAATGATGTGATTAATCTAAATACCTGCACAGCAGGGAAATGTAGCAGTGCAGGGTAAATGGTGTTGTTGTCTCCCTGGTAGTGATTTTATGAGGAGCTTTTATTGTATTTTTTGCACATGACACCACTAGGAGGCAGGAAAGGTCTCTTTTCAGACACTCTGTTGCTGTCGTTCATGCCTGCTTTTGTTTTGTCTCCAGTCTTTCAGTCTCACATCGACACAATTTTCCATTCATATATCTAAACAATCCGTTATTATAAGAGATGTAGTCACACCAACACACTAAGCAGGAGAAATGGTTTGAGAAATAACACACAAATGCCTGCAGTATATCATATGTAAGTACTGTAGTGTAGAAAAAGGCAGTAGAAGATGATGGGAAAAAAGAAAAGAGCACTAATTAAATGTATAAAGACACATGTTGGAGTTCATACAAAGACAAATGTGCACATACATGTGACTTACACTGGTGTATTTCAGAGTGATAAAACTAATAATATTTTGTCTGTTCTGACAGTTCAGTTTATGTTGGTGCTTCTTTTCACCCCCTTCCTTTAAAGTTCCCTTTCTTTTTGAACTAAGTGTAAAAAATATACAGCAGTCCTGAGATGAACTATGGGCTTCAGCAGCGGTACATATTGGCCAAAGCAATTCCCTTAAGGAACCTAAAGCAAAAGCATGGCATGTCTGATTGGTGATTTGTGAGGGAGAACCTTAAACTTAACTCCATGGAAGTAGAGGTCAGTGAATAGGATAGGAGCCATGTGGGACTCAAGGTGGACTCAGTGGCCTCGAGGTAGTGATCACAGCAGCTGCTGAGGAAGTACTGCAGTCTGACTGAGGTGTGACAGCAGCAGGCAAGAGAGTGAGACACGAGGTGGGTGTCAGGATCTGATAGGGCTAGTTCAGCTTCGGTCATATCCCTACCTCCATCTATCTATATCAGTGGTTCCCAGCCTGGGGTTCAGGGCCCCCTAGAAGGAGGCATTGAAGATCTCAAGTGGGGTGCAGGGCCCGGTCTTAATTTAAAACTGAACTGTCATTGTCAGCATCTTCTTGACACTTTTTAATTGCTTTAAAATTGGTTAAACCCCACTGACAGATTTTAAGGATGACTAATAATGCTGATTAATGGGAAAAAAAAAATATATAAAAAAATTGTGATACGAGGTTTTGGCCTGACGCAGTGATAAATTATTTTTTAATCATGATTAAAAGGTTATGTATGATGGCATATAATGGCCACTAAAAATATTTTCAAAAAATAAAGAGTATCTGTTACATTTTTTAGCAAAAATGTTGACATTTTTGGGGTAAAAAAACCAACATATTTGAGATTACAAAGAAATAACTTTACAAGAGAACTTACTGAGAATTTTGGAGTTTAATAAGTTGTTAATTTATAAATTAAAAAAAAAAAACTTTAAATTTCTTAGTTTAAAAAGTCTTTAATTCTGGTTCAGGTTTTAGAATTATAAATCTACAACAACAGAAACATACAAGTCAAAATTTACAAGAAACTAAACTCAAAACAGACGTTGGATTTTTGACTTTATTACTTTAAAGAAAAGTTTTGGTGCAAATATATTTATGGCTTTAAAGGTAAAACATTTCTGGGTTTTTGTATTCATAAAGGAACAACTTTAAAACTTTAAGTTTTTTTTTTTCTTGAAAAGTAATGGTTGCTCTATAATGTTTTTCTTTTTTTTTTTTCTTGAGTGGCCCATACTGCCATAATGATGGATAGTTCATGCAGAGATCTTTTGTAAAGAACAAGTGTACGTAGGCCTATTAGGTTGGGTTTTTGTCAATGAAAAACAATTACAATTGATTTGTAATTTTTCAGAGTGGGTCTTAGGGGGACTTAGTTTTTCTAAGATACTAGTAGGGGGCCCTAGGGAAAAAAGGTAGGAAACCACTGATCTATATCTACTGTGTATCGCTTAGGCCATTAAGGGTGGCAGATACTGGAGCCAATCACAGCTGCCAGAAAAGGCGGGGTACACCCTGAACATACCACCAATGAAATACAAGGCTGACATATACTGTAGGCCTTGACAGCAGTAAGGCAGGTATTTTTGGAAATGGAGATTTTCCTCCTTTACTTTCCAAAATAATCAAAAATAAGAAGACTGAGTGACTGGTGTATATATATATATATATATATATATATATATATATATATATATCACATACATTAATTAATGTAATTTAATTTTGAAAAATATTTTTAATCTGATTACAGCAGTGTACTGTTAATCATGTCTTTTTACAGTAATAGTACTGTTACATATTACAGCAATATTCAGTTACTGTTAAAGTAAAACACAGTAACAGAACTGCAAATGTAAATTTCAGTAACTTACTGGCAACAAAATACTGTAAAAACCCTTTGAAATGTCTTAACAGTGTAACAACATCCGGTACTCGCAATTTTCTAGGTTGCTACACAAATAGCCGCTTTACCTAAAGCTAATGCAGCTATTTTAGCTAGGTTAGCTTAAGTAGCTCCATAAGCCTTGGCTATATTAGCATACATTAACCACCTTAGATTATACATTACTGAGTTCAATTACCTTCATGAAGGATGATTTTTTTTCTGCGTGTCTTTAGACTGTGGGGGAAAGCCTGAGTACCCATGCAGAGAGAACCCACACATGCATGGGGGACAACATGCAAACTCAGAACATGAAGGTCCTGTCCAACTTAGAACCAGGAACCTTTACCATTTACTGCCTAATATCTGCACCACTGTGCAGCTGTGGCATCTCAACAGTTGGTCAAAAAACACACACATATAAACACATTAGCTGGTTTCTTATTTATTTATTGATGCATGTCAATATACTGGACTTCTTTCTACTGGATCCCAGGTTTAATCATATCATAGTAATTATGTCAGTAATAATAATGATGATAAAGAATGATGTCCATAAAGCTGAAAGTCACTTTCAGCCTTCCCTTTGTTGATTTCTTTTTTTATTGAGAATGATGGCCGCCTCACATTCTAGAGATGATTGATGGGGGGAAGTAGTGTTGACTGGGAAAGCCTGCAGGTTTCCACATGAGACCAGGTGGGTATATATTGTCAGAGCGCTGCTCCACAGCACATTTGTCAAGTCAATCACAGGCTAGGCTGAGGATGACTGCACCTGAGGCGTAAGTGTGTTTGTGTGAGAGGCAGATAAAGTGTGAGGAGGGAGGGCAGAAATATATTCTTAGCTTATCTGAATCTTCATCATAAGTGTTTAAACATAAACTGTTTACTTGTAACACCAGCTTTTCATAGCAAAATTTAAGAATACTTTATACATTTCAGTAGAATCTCTGTAAATGGATCTGTTTGAAGGGTTGAGATAAGCCAACAGCAGTTTTATGGGCTGAGATTTGTGCCACTAGAAACTGAATTTAAATAATGATATTGAATTTAAATGCCATGATTTGAATTTGAATTTAATGTTTTGAAACTGATTTTTTTTTTTTTTGCTTTGAAACTGAATTTTATTCATGTGAGCATTCAGCTCTATGTATTCCTTAAATTCAAAAATAAAAAATTCAATTTCAGTTCATACAATTCAAATTCAGTTCAGCATGGCACACTGTTTATGTCATCCTCTTCTGTGAGGAAGAGTTATCAAGCACAGATTCTCAACTGAGCGGGGCTGCCGAAAATACAAGAAGAAGAACTGGCGGAGTTGGCGTCTTTTCTGCGATGTCTCAAGACCAGGGATGCAATAATCAGTCCTCACATTACTGTAGCCATTGGAGCTATGATGCAGAAATACAAATTAACTGCATTAAGTTCTTAATGGGACCTTGGGCCAGATAAACTTACTAGGGTGTATCTAAAATATTCTTAGATCACTATTAATCACTATTTAGTGATTTTGCACACAAGGAAACTGGACAGACAGGCTGTCTGACAGCTGCAGTGCTCCTGTTACTGAACAGGTAAGCATGAACGGGGGAATGGCTGTCTGACAGCGCAGGGTTTGACATCAGTGACCGATTATACCTGAGAGGGATTTTTGCCGATCAACTCTTTACTTTATTTCACAAAAGTTTTCTCTACGTGATCAATAAACTACCGAACAGTCTCCTCTGGCAGGGCGCTCCTCACTCGTTACACTCCGTCATTATTTAAAACCCTCATTCATACACAGAGCACAGAATAGCAAAATAATTACTATTTTACATGACGTTAAGGTAACTTGGCTGTTTTAGAGGAACAATTTCCACTACCCTCCCGTAGCTGGCCTCTACTTCAATCTAGGTGGACATTACATGCACTGGAGGGAAATACTGTAAGCCAGCTATCCCTGTCATATTGACTGATGCTGAACCATACTAGTAGCTAGCTCCAATGGCTACAGTAATGTTAGGACTTACATTGCATTTTTCTTCCTGTAAACGATGATACATCTGAATAATTTTAAGTTTAATACAAACATGATTATTGCATCCCAGGTCTTGAGACATTGCGGAAAAGACACCAGCTCCGCTCAGTTCTTCTTCCTACTGTATTTTCGACAGTCCCACTCAGTTGAGAATCTGTGCTCGATTACTCTTCCTCACAGAAGTAGATGACATAAACAGTGTGCCATGCTGAACTGAATTTGGATTGAATGAACTGAAATTGTTTTTTTTTTATTTTTGAATTTAAGGAGTATATAGAGTTGAATGTGCAAGTGAATAAAATACAATTTCAAAGCAAAAAAAAAAAAAAATAGTTTCAAAGCAAATACATTCAGTTTCAAAACATTAAATTCAAATTCAAATCATGCTATTCAAATTCAATATCATTATTCAAATTCAGTTTCTAGTGGCACAAGTCTCAGCCCATACAGTTTCTTTTTTCCTGTCAACTGTGCGAGAACACTCACCCTGGACATTGTTGACCTTTGATTAAAAAAATGTTAAATGGAGGTAGTTATTCTGCTGGATAATTAAAACGCGTCAAAGCTGAGAAGATTTCAATCAGTTATTAAACTAATGATTTTTGGCCTCATCACCAGTAGTGATTGCTGCCTCTGAGAACTGGATTCACCTGTTAATGGACATCCCTGACTTGTAGTGGTTTCGTCCCAACTTTTCAGAAAGGATGCATAAACATGTACAAACTATCAGGAAGGAAGTGAGGGCCAGATGTGACAAACAGTAGTTAGGAATCAGTGGAGATGGAGAACATGTAGTACGTTAGGAGCTATATTTTCACGGTGGCATCCCTACACTCTCCAAAATAGGAATTTTCCCATGGGAAGAATGATTTGTCAAGCATGGAGGTGATCAATATCACAAATTTATTTGTCCTACAGACTCCCTATTACAAGTTTAGCCAGATAAACAGGGCACAGAGGCTAGTGTGCATCTTTAACAACTTTTCTTCCTCATTTAGCAATAGTCAGGCTCTAAATGACAAAATAAACCTTGTGAGGTATGTGAACAAGTAATAAAAAGTAAAAGCCAAACTGATACCAAATTAAAAGAAATTTGATTTATTTTTGTCTATTTATTTATTTTCAACACTTTAGGAACTTAAGGTGGCTTAAGCTTGTTTTTTTTTTTTTATCTTTCTGAACAGTTGGCACAGCTATAAACAGCACAAAACTTTGGCATTTTGGACGCACTTCTCCATACTGAAATAATTGTCTACACCCATCTGGGGATCTTCACCGCGACTTGTTTTTTCAAAAACAAGCAGGTAGTTACTCTTACAACCCAGCAAATTAAAAAGAATTATTTTTGTCTCATGTGAGTCTGGCTTAGCTTCAGACACTGACTCACTGAATGGTCAGGTGCTAAATTCTCTGTTTTGTGAATGCTGCTGTTGTATTTAGTTGATGGTTTCATTCCAATATTCTCTTTTATGTTCTGTGTAAAATGTCGTAAAAGTAAGCAGCCATGTTGAAATGACATTTTTACAGCACAAATAAACATGTACAGCCTGATACCAAGAAAAAAGTATACAATGTATATCCATTATTTTCTCATCCAGAATGTACTTGGTATGTATTTTTAAATAAGAAATCCATTTTGTTCACATTTTATATGCAACTTTTTTTTTTTTTTTTTTTTTTTACAAATATAGTCTAAATGTGCATACATCATGGTGCACTGACATGTGTTGCCACAAGGCTTAAAGTTCACCTTAAATCAGCTCAGCTTAGCTGTTTTTATACAGCATATTTCACACAAACAACATAAAGCTTGAAGTCCTTCATAAACAACAGAGGAACAGAAAATAATAGAAAATAATAAAATATTACTGCAGTTAAACATTACAATTTTCAATTGTGATTGATATCAGGTTTTCTGCAATTGATCGAAATAAGCTCCTTTTATTGTGGCATTTTGAAATTCTATTTTTTTTGTAATGAAAACTGTTTTTTATTTATTTTGGATTTCTATACTGTCTAAAACTAAGGGCAAGTGACTTCATTTTTGAGTACAGACCTGCTTTTATTTTGAAAAAATAAAAGGAACCTGAACTATATTAAATGTTATGTCAGAAAGTTAAACAGAAAAGGTGAAACAGTTTACAACAAAAGGTACAGATGACTTTTGACTTCAACAAAGCTTTTTTTTTTTTCTTTTTTCTATAGTGAGGTATTAAGGTGCAGTGGTGTACTTATTTCATGTCACTGTATTTGCAGGGCAATGCTGCAGTTGCTCAACAAAAGTGTACTTAGAGGGAAAATTAAGAATGTGATTAATTGCAATAAAAAAAAGTCAATGCAGTAATTATGGAACTTAATTAATCATGATTGATTAATAATGACTGCTCTATAATAATGAACTTATAAATAACATATAACCAGTACAGTCAAATAAAGAGATAAATAAAGATTGAATTGATGATGCAAAATATACTTTTACCAAAAGCCAGATCAAAAATATCGTAAAGCACCTTGATGGAGTGCAGATAGTGGTTGGGCCAAACCCCATGTGCACCCGCTGCCCGGGATCGAGTCTGGCTTTTTGCTCCTTCCTCACATGTCTATCCCCAACTCTTTTGTCCATCTTTCCAATAACTCTATGATAAAGGTATAAAAAGACCTAATACATAGATTTAGAATAATAATGACAACAACAAAAAACCATGTAAGATTTAAAAATAAAAGCCTTCTCAAATACAGTCGCTAGAAAAAGTAACTAACTCACAACAATAGACAAACACAGTATGCTTAAACTAATACAGCACAAAAAAAAAAAAAAAAGGTTTGTTTTTATGTTTTTATTGAACAAAACATGTAAACATTCACAGTGCAGGGTGGAAAAAGTATGTGAACCCCTAGGCTAATAACTTCTCCAAGAGCTATTTGGAGCCAGGAGTCAGCCAACCTGGAGTCCAATCAATGTGATGAGATTGGATGTGTTGGTTAAAGTTGTCCTGCCCTATAAAAACACACACCAGTTTTGAATTTGCTCTCAGAAGACCTACAATCAAGAATTGTTGACTTGCATGAAGCTGGAAAGGGTTACAAAAGTATCTCTAAAAGCCTTGATGTTCATGTGTCCACGGTAAGACAGACTGTCTACAAATGGAGAAAGTTCAGCACTGTTGCTACTCTCCCTAAGACTTACAGAAATCTCTGGCACATGCTAACATTTGTGTTGACAAATCTACAATAAGTAAAACATTAAACAAGAATGGAGTTCATGGGAGGACACCACAGAGGAAGCCACTGCTGTCCAAAAAACACATTGCTGCACATTTGAAGTTTACAAAAAAGCACCTGGATGTTCCACAGCACTACTGGCAAAATATTCTGTCCATAGATGAAACCAAAATTGAGTTGTGTGGAAGGAACACGCAACGCTATGTGTGGAGAAAAAAAGGCACAGCACACAAACATCAAAACCTCATCCCAACTGTGAAATATGGTGGAGGGGTTATCATGGTTTGGGGCTGCTTTGCTGCCTCAGGGCCTGGATAGGTTGCTGTCATTGATGGAAAAATTAATTCCCAATTTTATCAATACATTTTACAGGAAAACTTAAGACCATCTGTCCGCCAACTGAAGCTCAACAGAGGATGGGTGATGCAACAGGACAACGACCCAAAGCACAGAAGTAAATCAACAACAGAATGGCTTCAGCAGAAGAAAATATGCCTTCTGGAGTGGCCCAGTCAGAGTCCTGACCTCAACTCAATTGAGATGCTGTGGCATGACCTCAAGAGAGCGATGCACACCAGACATCCGAATAATATTGCTGAACTGAAACAGTTTTTTAAAGAGGAATGTTCCAAAATTCCTCCTGACCATTGTGCAGGTCTGATCTGCAACTACAGGAAACGTTTGGTTGAGGTTATTGCTGTCAACGGAGGGTCAACCAGTCATTAGCCTAGGGGTTCACATACTTTTTCCACCCTGCACTGTGAATGTTTACATGTATTGTTCAATAAAAACATGAAAACATATAATTTTTGGTGCAATATTAGTTTTAGCAGACTGGGGTTGTCTATTGTTGTGAATTAGATGAAGATCGAAACACATGTGACCAATTTCTGCAGAAATCCTAGATGTCTCAAAGGGGTCACATAATTTCTCTAGCGGCTGTATGCTACAGTAACAACTCAACTGCCTAACTATAAAATGAAATGATAAAGAAAAAAATGCCCAACTTTAAATTGAAATATTTCAGAAAACCCCTGTTTCCACACACTCATTCCACCTTACAGTGGTAGTAAAAGATCCAAATAATATTTCTGGCAGAGTAACAAGGCAATCTGATGTGAAGTACCAAATTAAAAGCCTTCTAGAATATGCTACAGTAACAACTCAACTGCCTAACTTGACAATGAAATACTAAGGAAAAAATGCCCAAATTTACATTGAAATATTTCAGAAACCGCCAGTTTCCAAACACTCATTCCACCTCACAGTGGTAGTTCAAGACCCAAACAATATTTCTGGCACTGTCCCAAGCCAATCTGATGGAATTTGTCAAAGAAAAAGCCTTCTCAAATATGCTACAGTAACAACTCAACTGCCTAACTTTAAAATGGAATACTAAGGAAAAAATGCCCAACTTTACATTGAAATATTTCAGAAACTGCCAGTTTCCACACACTCATTTCACCTCACAGTAGTAGTTGAAGACCCAAACAATATTTGTGGCACTGTCCCAAGCCAATCTGATGGAATTTGTCAAAGAAAAAGCCTTCTCAAATATGCTACAATAACAACTCAACTGCCTAACTTTAAAATGGAATACTAAGGAAAAAATACCCAACTTTACATTGAAATATTTCAGAAACCGCCAGTTTCCACACACTCATTCCACCTCACAGTGGTAGTTGAAGACCCAAACAATATTTGTGGCACTGTCCCAAGCCAATCTGATGGAATTTGTCAAAGAAAAAGCCCTCTCAAATATGTTACAATAACAACTCAACTGCCTAACTTTAAAATGGAATACTAAGGAGAAAATGCCCAACTTTACATTGAAATATTTCAGAAACCGCCAGTTTCCACACACTCATTTCACCTCATAGTAGTAGTTGAAGACCCAAATAATATTTGTGGCACTGTCCCAAGCCAATCTGATGGACTTTGTCAAAGAAAAAGGCCTCTCAATTATGCTATAGTAACAACAATTAAACTGCCTAAATTTAAAATGGAATACTAAGGAAAAAATGCCCAAATTTACATTGAAATATTTCAGAAACCGCCAGTTTTCACACACTCATTTCACCTTACAGTGGTAGTTGCAGACCCAAACAATATTTGTGGCACCGTCCCAAGCCAATCTGATGGGATTTGTAAAAGAAAAAGCCGTCTCAAATATGCTACAGTAACAACTCAACTGCCAAACTTGACAATGGAATACTAAGGAAAAAATGCCCAACTTTACATTGAAATATTTCAGAAACTGCCAGTTTTCACACACTCATTTCACCTCACAGTAGTAGTTGAAGACCCAAACAATATTTGTGGCACTGTCCCAAGCCAATCTGATGGGATTTGTCAAAGAAAAAGCTGTCTCAAATATGCTACAGTAACAACTCAACTGCCAAACTTGACAATGAAATACTAAGGAAAAAATGCCCAACTTTACATTGAAATATTTCAGAAACCGCCAGTTTTCACACACTCATTTCACCTCACAGTAGTAGTTGAAGACCCAAACAATATTTGTGGCACTGTCCCAAGCCAATCTGATGGGATTTGTCAAAGAAAAAGCCGTCTCAGATATGCTACAGTAACAACTCAACTGCCTAACTTGACAATGAAATACTAAGGAAAAAATGCCCAAATTTACATTGAAATATTTCAGATACCGCCAGTTTCCACACACTCATTTCACCTCACAGAAGTAGTTGAAGACCCAAACAATATTTGTGGCACTGTCCCAAGCCAATCTGATGGGATTTGTCAAAGAAAAAGCCGTCTCAAATATGCTACAGTAACAACTCAACTGCCTAACTTTAAAATGGAATACTAAGGAAAAAATGCCCAACTTTACATTGAAATATTTCAGAAACCGCCAGTTTCCACACACTCATTCCACCTAACAGTGGTAGCTGAAGACCCAAACAATATTTGTGGCACTGTCCCAAGCCAATCTGATGGGATTTGTCAAAGAAAAAGCCCTCTCAAATATGCTACAGTAACAACTCAACTGCCTAACTTTAAAATGAAATACTAAGGAAAAAATGCCCAACTTTACACTGAAATATTTCAGAAACCGCCAGTTTCCACACACTCATTCCACCTCACAGTGGTAGTTGAAGGCCCAAACAATATTTCTTGCACTGTCCCAAGCCAATCTGATGGAATTTTTCAGAGTAAAAGCCTTCTTAAATATGTTACAGTAACAACTCAACTGCCTAACTTTAAAATGAACTACTAAGGAAAAAATGCACAACTTTACATTGAAATATTTCAGAAACCGCCAGTTTCACACACTCATTTCACCTCACAGAAGTAGTTGAAGACCCAAACAATATTTGTGGCACTGTCCCAAGCCAATCTGATGGGATTTGTCAAAGAAAAAGCCGTCTCAAATATGCTACAGTAACAACTCAACTGCCTAACTTTAAAATTTAATACTAAGGAAAAAATGCCCAACTTTACATTGAAATATTTCGGAAAACCGCCAGTTTCCACACACTCATTCCACCTCACAGTAGTAGTTGAAGGCCCAAACAATATTTCTGGCACTGTCCCAAGCCAATCTGATGGAATTTGTCAAAGTAAAAGCCTTCTCAAATATGCTACAGTAACAACTCAGCTGCCTAACTTTAAAATGAAATACTAAGGAAAAAATGCCCAACTTTACATTGAAATATTTCGGAAAACCGCCAGTTTCCACACACTCATTCCACCTCACAGTAGTAGTTGAAGGCCCAAACAATATTTCTGGCACTGTCCCAAGCCAATCTGATGGGATTTGTCAAAGAAAAAGCCGTCTCAGATATGGTACAGTAACAACTCAGCTGCCTAACTTTAAAATGGAATACTAAGGAAAAAATGCCCAAATTTACATTGAAATATTTCAGAAACCGCCAGTTTTCACACACTCATTTCACCTCACAGAAGTAGTTGAAGACCCAAACAATATTTGTGGCACTGTCCCAAGCCAATCTGATGGGATTTGTCAAAGAAAAAGCCGTCTCAGATATGCTACAGTAACAACTCAACTGCCTAACTTGACAATGAAATACTAAGGAAAAAATGCCCAAATTTACATTGAAATATTTCAGAAACCGCCAGTTTTCACACACTCATTTCACCTCACAGTAGTAGTTGAAGACCCAAACAATATTTGTGGCACTGTCCCAAGCCAATCTGATGGGATTTGTCAAAGAAAAAGCCGTCTCAAATATGCTACAGTAACAACTCAACTGCCTAACTTTAAAATGGAATAGTAAGGAAAAAAATGCCCAACTTTACATTGAAATATTTCAGAAACCGCCAGTTTCCACACACTCATTCCACCTCACAGTGGTAGTTGAAGACCCAAACAATATTTCCGGCATTGTCCCAAGCCAATCTGATGGAATTTCTCAAAAAAAGCCTTCTCAAATATGCTACAGTAATAACTCAACTGCCTAACTTGACAATGAAATACTATGGAAAAAAATGCCCAACTTTACATTGAAATATTTCAGAAACCACCAGTTTCCACACACTCATTCCACCTCACAGTGGTAGTTGAAGACCCAAACAATATTTCAGGCACTGTCCCAAGCCAATCTGATGGAATTTGTCAAAGTAAAAGCCCTCTCAAATATGCTACAGTAACAACTCAACTGCCTGTCTTCAGAATGAAATAATAGAGATAAATTGCCCAACTTTACATTGAAATATTTCAGAAACCCCCTGTTTCCACACACTCATTCCACCTCACAGTGGTAGTTGAAGACCCAAACAATATTTCTGGCACTGTCCCAAGCCAATCTGATGTGAAATACCAAAAGAAAAGCCTTCTCAAATATGCTACAGTAACAACTCAACTGCCTAACTTTAAAATGAAAAAATAAGGAAATAAACTTGCCCAACTTTAAAAGGAAATATTTCAGAAACCCCCTGTTTCCACACACTCATTCCACCTTACAGTGGTAGTTGAAGATGCAAACAATATTTCTGGCACAGTAACAAGGCAATCTAATGTAAGTTTTCAAAAGAAAAGCCTTCCCAAATATGCTACAGTAACAACTCAACTGACCACATTTAAAATGAAATATTTCAGAAACCGCCAGTTTCCACACACTCATTCCACCTTACAGTGGTAGTTGAAGACCCAAACAATATTTCTGGCACTGTAACAAGGCAATCTGATGTAAGATTTCAAAAGAAAAGACTTCCCAAATATGCTACAGTAAAAACTCAACTGCATAACTTTAAAATGAAGTAATAGTGAAAAAAATGCCCAACTTTACATTGAAATATTTCAGAAACCCCCTGTTTCCACACACTCAGTCCACCTCACAGTAGTAGTTGAAGACCCAAACAATATTTCTGGCACTGTCCCAAGCCAATCTGATGGGATTTGTCAAAGAAAAAGCCGTCTCAAATATGCTAGAGTAACAACTCAACTGCCTAACTTTAAAATGAACTACTAAGGAAAAAATGCCCAACTTTACATTGAAATATTTCAGAAACCGCCAGTTTTCACACACTCATTTCACCTCACAGTAGTAGTTGAAGACCCAAACAATATTTGTGGCACTGTCCCAAGCCAATCTGATGGGATTTGTCAAAGAAAAAGCCCTCTCAAATATGTTACAGTAACAACTCAACTGCCAAACTTTAAAATGGAATAGTAAGGAAAAAATGCCCAACTTTACATTGAAATATTTCAGAAACCGCCAGTTTCCACACACTCATTTCACCTCACAGTAGTAGTTGAAGACCCAAACAATATTTGTGGCACTGTCCCAAGCCAATCTGATGGAATTTGTCAAAGAAAAAGCCCTCTCAAATATGCTACAGTAACAACTCAACTGCCTAACTTTAAAATGTAATAGTAAGGAAAAAATGCCCAACTTTACATTGAAATATTTCAGAAACCGCCAGTTTCGACACACTCATTCCACCTCACAGTGGTAGTTGAAGACCCAAACAATATTTGTGGCACTGTCCCAAGCCAATCTGATGAAATTTGTCAAAGAAAAAGCCTTCTCAAATATGCTAAAGTAACATCTCAACTGCCTAACTTTAAAATTGAATACTAAGGAAAAAATGCCCAACTTTACATTGAAATATTTCAGAAACCGCCAGTTTCCACACACTCATTCCACCTCACAGTAGTAGTTGAAGACCCAAACAATATTTGTGGCACTGTCCCAAGCCAATCTGATGGGATTTGTCAAAGAAAAAGCCCTCTCAAATATGTTACAGTAACAACTCAACTGCCAAACTATAAAATGGAATACTAAGGAAAAAATGCCCAACTTTACATTGAAATATTTCAGAAACCGCCAGTTTCCACACACTCATTTCACCTCACAGTAGTAGTTGAAGACCCAAACAATATTTGTGGCACTGTCCCAAGCCAATCTGATGGGATTTGTCAAAGAAAAAGCCCTCTCAAATATGTTACAGTAACAACTCAACTGCCAAACTATAAAATGGAATACTAAGGAAAAAATGCCCAACTTTACATTGAAATATTTCAGAAACCGCCAGTTTCCACACACTCATTTCACCCCACAGTAGTAGTTGAAGACCCAAACAATATTTGTGGCACTGTCCCATGCCAATCTGATGGAATTTGTCAAAGAAAAAGCCCTCTCAAATATGCTACAGTAACAACTCAACTGCCTAACTTTAAAATGGAATACTAAGGAAAAAATGCCCAACTTTACATTGAAATATTTCAGAAAGCGCCAGTTTCCACACACTCATTCCACCTCACAGTGGTAGTTGAAGACCCAAACAATATTTGTGGCACTGTCCCAAGCCAATCTGATGGAATTTGTCAAAGAAAAAGCCTTCTCAAATATGCTACAGTAACAACTCAACTGCCTAACTTGACAATGAAATACTAAGGAAAAAATGCCCAACTTTACATTGAAATATTTCAGAAACCGCCAGTTTTCACACACTCATTCCACCTCACAGTGGTAGTTGAAGACCCAAACAATATTTCTGGCACTGTCCCAAGCCAATCTGATGGAATTTGTCAAAGAAAATGCCTTCTTGAATATGCTACAGTAACAACTCAACTGCCTAACTTTAAAATTGAATACTAAGGAAAAAATGCCCAACTTTACATTGAAATATTTCAGAAAGCGCCAGTTTCCGCACACTCATTCCACCTCACAGTGGTAGTTGAAGACCCAAACAATATTTGTGGCACTGTCCCAAGCCAATCTGATGGAATTTGTCAAAGAAAACGCCTTCTCAAATATGCTACAGTAACAACTCAACTGCCAATCTTTACAATGAAATACTAAGGAAAAAATGCCCAACTTTACATTGAAATATTTCAGAAAGCGCCAGTTTCCACACACTCATTCCACCTCACAGTGGTAGTTGAAGACCCAAACAATATTTGTGGCACTGTCCCAAGCCAATCTGATGGAATTTGTCAAAGAAAAAGCCTTCTCAAATATGCTACAGTAACAACTCAACTGCCTAACTTGACAATGAACTACTAAGGAAAAAATGCCCAACTTTACATTGAAATATTTCAGAAACCGCCAGTTTTCACACACTCATTCCACCTCACAGTGGTAGTTGAAGACCCAAACAATATTTGTGGCACTGTCCCAAGCCAATCTGATGGAATTTGTCAAAGAAAACGCCTTCTCAAATATGCTACAGTAACAACTCAACTGCCTAACTTTAAAATTGAATACTAAGGAAAAAATGCCCAACTTTACATTGAAATATTTCAGAAACCGCCAGTTTCGACACACTCATTCCACCTCACAGTGGTAGTTGAAGACCCAAACAATATTTCTGGCACTGTCCCAAGCCAATCTGATGGAATTTGTCAAAGTAAAAGCCTTCTCAAATATGCTACAGTAACAACTCAGCTGCCTAACTTTAAAATGAAATACTAAGGAAAAAATGCCCAACTTTACACTGAAATATTTCAGAAACCGCCAGTTTCCACACACTCATTCCACCTCACAGTGGTGGTAGAAGGCCCAAACAATATTTCTTGCACTGTCCCAAGCCAATCTGATGGAATTTTTCAGAGTAAAAGCCTTCTTAAATATGTTACAGTAAAAACTCAACTGCCTAACTTTAAAATGAACTACTAAGGAAAAATGCCCAACTTTACATTGAAATATTTCAGAAACCGCCAGTTTCCACACACTCATTCCACCTCACAGTAGTAGTTGAAGACCCAAACAATATTTGTGGCACTGTCCCAAGCCAATCTGATGGAATTTGTCAAAGAAAAAGCCGTCTCAAATATGCTACAGTAACAACTCAACTGCCTAACTTTAAAATGTAATAGTAAGGAAAAAAATGCCCAACTTTACATTGAAATATTTCAGAAACCGCCAGTTTCCACACACTCATTCCACCTCACAGTGGTAGTTGAAGACCCAAACAATATTTCTGGCACTGTCCCAAGCCAATCTGATGGAATTTCTCAAAAAAAGCCTTCTCAAATATGCTACAGTAACAACTCAACTGCCTAACTTGACAATGAAATACTATGGAAAAAAATGCCCAACTTTACATTGAAATATTTCAGAAACCACCAGTTTCCACACACTCATTCCACCTCACAGTGGTAGTTGAAGACCCAAACAATATTTCAGGCACTGTCCCAAGCCAATCTGATGGAATTTGTCAAAGAAAAAGCCTTCTCAAATATGCTAGAGTAACAACTCAACTGCCTGTCTTCAGAATGAAATAATAGAGATAAATTGCCCAACTTTACATTGAAATATTTCAGAAACCCCCTGTTTCCACACACTCATTCCACCTCACAGTGGTAGTTGAAGACCCAAACAATATTTCTGGCACTGTCCCAAGCCAATCTGATGTGAAATACCAAAAGAAAAGCCTTCTCAAATATGCTACAGTAACAACTCAACTGCCTAACTTTAAAATGAAAAAATAAGGAAATAAACTTGCCCAACTTTAAAAGGAAATATTTCAGAAACCCCCTGTTTCCACACACTCATTCCACCTTACAGTGGTAGTTGAAGATACAAACAATATTTCTGGCACAGTAACAAGGCAATCTAATGTAAGTTTTCAAAAGAAAAGCCTTCCCAAATATGCTACAGTAACAACTCAACTGACCACATTTAAAATGAAATATTTCAGAAACCGCCAGTTTCCACACACTCATTCCACCTTACAGTGGTAGTTGAAGACCCAAACAATATTTCTGGCACTGTAACAAGGCAATCTGATGTAAGATTTCAAAAGAAAAGACTTCCCAAATATGCTACAGTAAAAACTCAACTGCATAACTTTAAAATGAAGTAATAGTGAAAAAAATGCCCAACTTTACATTGAAATATTTCAGAAACCCCCTGTTTCCACACACTCAGTCCACCTCACAGTGGTAGTTGAAGACCCAAACAATATTTCTGGCACTGTCCCAAGCCAATCTGATGGAAGATTTCAAAAGAAAAGACTTCCCAAATATGCTACAGTAACAACTCAACTGCATAACTTTAAAATGAAGTAATAGTGAAAAAAATGCCCAACTTTAAATTGAAATATTTCAGAAACCCCCTGTTTCCACACACTCATTCCACCTCACAGTGGTAGTTGAAGACCCAAACAATATTTGTGGCACTGTCCCAAGCCAATCTGATGGAATTTTTCAGAGTAAAAGCCTTCTTAAATATGTTACAGTAAAAACTCAACTGCCTAACTTTAAAATGAACTACTAAGGAAAAAAATGCCCAACCTTACATTGAAATATTTCAGAAACCGCCAGTTTCCACACACTCATTCCACGTCACAGTGGTAGTTGAAGACCCAAACAATATTTCTGGCATTGTCCCAAGCCAATCTGATGGAATTTCTCAAAAAAAGCCTTCTCAAATATGCTACAGTAACAACTCAACTGCCTGTCTTCAGAATGAAATAATAGAGATAAATTGCCCAACTTTACATTGAAATATTTTCAGAAACCCCCATTTTTTCTGGCACAGTAATAAGGCAATCTGATGTAAGATTTCAAAAGAAAAGCCTTCTCAAATATGCTACAGTGACAACTCAACTGCCTAACTTAAAAATGAAATAATACAGAAAAAAATTGCCCAACTTTAAAAGGAAATATTTCAGAAACCCAATGTTTCCACACACTCATTGCACCTCACAGTGGTAGTTGAAGACCCAAAGAATATTTCTGGCACAGTAACAAGGCGATCTAATGTAAGATTTTAAAAGAAAAGCCTTCTCAAATTTTCCCTATATTCATTATGCATCTGTTGAACTTTAGAATGAATAACTAACAAAATAACTGCCCAACTTTAAATTGAAATAGTTAAAAAAAACCCTGTTACCACAGACTCATTCCACCATAGAGTGATAGTCGGAGACCCCACTATATATCCTGCGCGGTAAGAAGGCAATCTGACGTAAGATTTTAAAAATAAAAGCCTTCTCAAATGTCTTTTATATTAAAGACAGAACCCTGGGTTATCAAAAGACATGTTTCTATTAAAGAAAGAAACCCAGGTGATCAAAAGTGCCATGGTGGGCCTTGTCGCTGTCCATGGTGCTGACAGGTATTGGGACACAGCAGCCTATTTGTCACTACGTGTGTGATAAAATAACAGATGTTTTTTACTCACCACTGTTTGTAGAGGAATGACATTCTCCTGTCCTTCAGTGATTCTGTCATACAGCTCCCCACGGGACTTCAGTGCTTGTGTTACTGAGGACTCCATCGATATCTTTGCCAAGTGTACACCGCCTCTCTGGCCACTCCTGCAGCTGGCTCCATCATAGGTTTGGCAAATGAGCTTCGTCTCGGGACTGTAGCTTGCTATGGTCCTCATCACCACAGCTTCAGCGTCTCTGTCGAGGATAATGTCAAAGAAACCAAGCTCACATATTATGACGCTGTCATTCACATAGCAGACTAGAACTGTCAATAATATGTCTGTGGTATCATCCACCTCGACTGTGCTGCATTTATTTCTTTGCCTATTTCTTCCTGAATAACACGAGCAGTGCTTTCTATGCTGTCATGTTGAATGGTCTTTGACATACCAGTAAATGTAGTAGCTGATGCTAAATGCTCCGCCACCATTGTGTCAACAAGCTTCAAGACTTTGAATGTCTCTCCATGGCCTGAGAAGGGTTTGCAAGATCCACGGATCCTGCTGTGCTCCATGGGTTGTTCAAGGAGCTGGTAGACCGGTCAAACAGAAGACCAGGTCAGCAGGAAAGCCGGTTTAGCTTGGCGTTCCCCATTAGCCACTCATTTCTAGCATAGTTGCCCTCACAAAACGACCAAGCTTTTCCCTCGGCTCTCCCCCGAGTTGGTTAAGCTTTGGAGTCGGCCTACCGTCCTGTTGGATTTTCAGTTAAACTTCGAAAGGAAGTTTGGTAAAGTCATTTTTCACCAGAAACTTCAGATCCCCGTCTCCATTCATTCTGTTACTAGCTAGCTTGGCTGTTGTCAGGAGGGAGGGGCAGTGGGACACAAATGCAGATAATGGGTTTCAAAAAGTTATCCAAAAAAGGACAACCACTAAAATCGCGAACAATCAATAGGGAAAGGGGAAAGAAAACAAAATCTTTATGTTGATTAGCGATAACCCAAAAGCTCCCGTATGAAATATAAAGAAGAAACTAAACCACTGCTGCCAAGCAGCTGACAACAAACTGAAATCACTTGGGAGACTGAGAACACTCAAAAAGGAAATACAAAGATCACTAGCTCAATTAGAAAAGGGAAACCAAAAAATGGCTGAGCTAAAACTCTTAGCCCTGACATAATGGTCTTCAAGTGAATGATAAACTGAGGATTTGTTATACAAAGTTTCTGATGTTTTTTGCAAACTCTTTCAAGAAACCACCCAAGAAAACACAGAGAGATGCTCTCAAAACCTCTAAAGGTGAGATAATGAGTCAGCACAGAAAGCTGCAGCTCAGGTGTCTGTATCAGCTTGTCACACCTGGTCCTCATCATGGCCAATCAGCTCACCCACACGTGGCCCTCATCAGGGCCAGTCAACTCACACACACCTGGTCTAGCACTGATTGATTCACACTGTGAGTGATCAAGCTGAAATCCCTCACAGTTGTGCAGGGTACAGGTCAGAGATCAGTAACAGTGAAGGTATTTATTTTTATTTGAAACAGTTTGTGATTGGTTAAATGCTAGGTTTGATCAGAGCAGTTGAAAGAGTTACGACAGGCTTTGATCTCGCCCTGCGTGGCCACTGATTCACATAGGCGAAATAGTTCCAAACATATCAGCTGTCAGTCTGGATGATTTCAAGCAGGAGAGACAGAAGCAACAATAGATTTCAGTAAATATTAGCTTTCATACCATGGTCTTGGTGCATACTCGATTCTGATTGGCTCTGGAAATTCCATTGGTGTCAATTAACTTCTGATATACGGACACTTTTCGAACTTCTCAAGTAGCCCCGGTCAAAAAAATCTTTTCACTGTTCCAAATTAATGCGCAGCAGCCGTTAGCCGTTGCTCTGTTAGGAGTAACTATAGCAAATGGAGACAGTTATATTTTCTGAGCAGGGAGTACAGCGCTGCCAGTCTAAGGAGTCTGCAGACCGGCATCGACAATCACTTTACTGACATAAATAAAATGACAGACTCCAGGTTTAAGACCTGTAACGTAAGACGGTCTTATCTTTTATATCCGATCTACGTCTTGTTTCCAGGCAACACTGAGAGGTGAGTGTCGCAAAAAAAACTCACTTCCCTTCTGTTTTAACTGCTATAAACTATTGTCAGAAGATTCAGATGACACAAACAAAAGAAAAGAAGCCACGATCTCTGTGTAGAGCCAAAGGAAAGCTTCTGATAAACCGGCATGATAATATTTGATAAATATTGACGTGTCTGACGGAGAATCAGCACCTGCAGGGTGTGGACAGCTCTGTTTCATGTCTGTAACCTCATAGTGCAGAAGGAGAAATTATTCTGTTTATTCAAACAGCTGGTCTGCTTAAACTAAAATTTTTATCAGATGACTGTTCATGTCAATGTAACCCAGGGTTATTTTATTGTTAAAAATATTATTTTATTTTTATTTTCCAGTTAATGTGACGTTTATCGCTATGGATTGTTTTTTTCCCATGTATCGTGAATGCACCACAGCGCTGCAGGCATCCCCCATTTAGTAAGAGTGAGAGAACTTTCTTTCACCTTCTTTGAGACTCGGATGAGAAAACGGCTCTGAAAAAACACAGTTTGATCACTGGAAATGTTTTGTGGTCAAGTCCTGTGATGTTTTAAGCCAAGGAGAGTGAAATATTTTCGAAGAATATCAGCTGCTGATAAGATGTTAGCTGTGTTAGCCAGTGGAAAAGAGTTACACTAGAGTTAAGCTAACGCACACATGTGTGGGGTGAGGCTGTGGACCCGGTATGAGTTCAATATGCACATTTATTTATTTTTTCACTGGTCATTTATTGTGCTATTATTTTGTCTTTGGATAGAAATGTATTGTTATTGGCCAATAACTATGATAACTTGAAACAAGACAACACCGTTGATTTAAAGATATTCTTTGTTATTTTGAAATACAAATGCAATGCAGGTAATTCATTTTAGGGGGATTATACATTTTGTTTTGCACATTGAGTAACTGCTCTGCACATTTTTTGTGGAGGCTGTGTTTTTTGTTGATAGAGTCATCTGCAGGACTAAGCTTTGCTATCCAAAGGCTGGATGCCACCTGCAATGTTTGCAAAGGATGCTCCGGATCCTATGGCCACCTATTTCCCTGGAGGGTGGTAGGACAAATAAGGGATTTCCCATTTCCGTTGGAGGATTTAATTATTTTTAATTTCACCTGAGATCTCAGACGTTTTTTGTTACTTTTTCTTTTGGGTCAGGCCTGATACCATATAAACTGCTGCATCAAAAAGTACTAAGAAACTGAACAATATCAATCCTAATTAAGGAATACTGAGTGCATTAAACTGAAATGGACAGTGTAAAGAAGTGCACTTAAAAAACAAAAATGGACGGTATTGAAACTGATAACTGATGGGTAATTGAGGTAATTCAACTGACTGCACTTTTTTTTGTTCATTTTGTTTTTGTTCATGTCCATGTTTTGGGTCAACTTTATGGGTCAAGTCATTTAGTAATGCTTGCTCGCAGTTAACCTCTGAGGGTTACAATTTTGAAATACACGTTATACTTTACCTACTAAAGCATTTGTCAGTGTCTCTTATTGTGGTTGGAGGTTTCTTTTCACTCTAAGCAGAGTTGCCATTGCCAGTCTCTTCCCAAATCCAAGCTAATTAAATCCTAAATTGTGTAGATTTAGACAATTTGGTGCTTCTGCACGACCAGATTGATGCAGATTTAGATTTTCCTGACTACTCAGTTAAAGAAGGGTGACATTAACTTACAGGTTTATTGTCTGATCACATGACTCTCCATCTCACTCATCTTCATGTCATTTCATTGATAAATCCGTTCAGAAAGTGTGCTGAGCAGACTAGTTTTTTTGATCCATTGTGACTTGGTATCTATGGCCTGCCTATTTACTGGAGTACTGAATAACGTTTACATTCCCTAAGAGGTTCACGCCTCCGTGCTGTCCATTAATCCCTGATAATTGAACACCTCGTCAGGCATTAACCCTTACTTAATCAACAGTAATTTTGATTACCATATACTCATATTTATTGTATACAATTACAACTTTTAGTAACAGATGCCATTTTAGTGAGTAAATACAGGGTTGTTGAGTTTGTCTATGTGCAGTTTTAGGAAGAATGGGGATTACATTGACAGTAGCAACTATTTTTGTTGCTGCTAATGTAATAGAGGCAATTTCCAGTGAATATTAATGCACAGTGTGTACTTATTATGAATTTGACCACACGTATAATAGTATTTTATGTGATATAGAGACAGGATTAAACATTTTGTCTGTTAACTTTTGACTTTTGACTTTAACTTTTGAGGGAACAGGGAATACATTTGTTGTCAGAACTTTATTGTTGCTGCTCATACAGTAGAAGAATATATTTTCTGTTAATCTGAACAGTACATAATGTGCATTAATCATAACTATGCCTTTATGTAATATTGTTAATAGGCGTTGCTAAAAGACAGGATTATTTAGCTGGATTTAAATTTTTGAGGTAAAATGGGTTTCTTTCTTCAACGTTGAAAATAATCAAAGCACACACAGAACAATATATCAGCCTTTAATGAAGCCTGGATTACATTTATCACCTAATTATCACCTATCTAAAGTTCAAACCTCACTAAAACCATAAACCACATACATACCCGCATTCCCACCTGAGCATTGCCTCTATGTCCACCTTTTGGCGCACACCTAGATGCATTTAATGTGGTTGCTCATGCAGTAGTGGAGCTGCCCGCGGGAACAGGTATACTACGTAACTATGAGGGTGTCAAAAAGTTTTGAAAATCTAATTTTTGATAGAATTATAAGAGTGTGTTTTGTGTCTCCGTATAACGTCTGTAACTCGGTTATACTTGAGTTAGGCTAATACTTACAAGAGTCTTGTTAAATCCTCTGACATATCTTCTTCAAAGACCCTGTAAGGTGAAACCCAAAGTTTTTGTCCTAACACACTAGATATGTTGGAATATGGTTGCTGTAAACATGTGAAAACACTGAGACTGACACGTGACTGAATTCTGGATTTAGTTCGTTAGAAAGTTTTTCACCTCTTTCCTGGCTTGGTTTAATTTGGGCGGGGCCAAGATGTGGACTCATGATGTCATGAGCCCACAGTAGGGAATGACCCCACCCCTCTAAGGCTATTATATAAAATCACAGAGCAGTTCATCTCAGTCCAGTCTGTTGTTAGCTGATGTCACTGTCTTTATTCAAAGTTAACAGTCAGTTAAATGCTGGGGTTTTTTTTCTATAAATCTATCAGCCACAGTGATCTATGGATCATTGAAAGCATCATAGCAGAGATTTGAGCCAGAAAACTGACTTTGTTTCTTATTCTAAGGTCAACAAAAGGTCAAGAGGCATGCTAATGGTGTGAGTGCTTTCCTCAATTCAGATTGTGCCATTTTTGTTAATTTGAGAGGACATTATTTCTCCTGAGTGGGCATGGCTTCAGCTCTACAAAAGACATGCCCACACCATCCTGGAGCAGATTTTACTGCCTCATTTTTCATGATTTTGAAGCTTAATTTTATAAACTTTGAGATTTTCGATTTGACTGAAATTTGACCTAGGGGTTCATAACACAGTGACCTGTCAAACAACAAACCTAAATGCAGATTTATTTTCACTTTACAGGGTCTTCAATGAATTATTATAGTTATTTACTTGCATTCCTGAACAGAACGAGAAAAACAAGTTTTAGTGAATGTTATGCTTGATTAATTTCTGACTTCTCAGAGAAGTCCAGTGAGTCAGCTCAAATTTTGGTGAATTCAGTTTGAAATCTCTCATTCCTGTTCAAGATGGTAAAACGTGGAGAGTGCACTGAAAATGAAAGCATCAGCATTAAAGCACTTCATGATGCTGGATGGTCTTTGAGACAAATGACAGATGGTCTAATAAATTTGTTAAGCACTGTACATCCAGGAAGCTCTCTATAAACAGCCAGGCTTTCTATATATACAGCCTGGCCCTCACTGTATACAGCCAGGCTCTCTCTATATGCAGCCAGGCTCTCTCCATGCAGCCAGTCTCTCTCCATATACAGCCAGGAAGATCTGTCTATATACAGCCAGGCTCTCTCTATATACAGCCAGGAAGCTCTCTATATACAGCTGGGCTCTCTCTATATACAGCCAGGCTCTCTCTATATACAGCCAGGCTCTCTCTATATACAGCCAGGCTCTCTCTATATATAGCCAGGCTCTCTCTATATACAGTCAGGCTCTCTCTATACAGCCAGGCTCTCTCTATATACAGCCAGGCTCTCTCTATATACAGCCAGGCTCTCTCTATACAGCCAGCAAGCTCTCAAAATACAGCCAGGCTCTCTCAATATACAGCCAGGCTCTCTTTACACCGAGGCTCTCTCAATTTACAGCCAGTCTCTCTCTATATACAGCAAGGCTGTCTCAATATGCATCCAGGAAGCTCTCTATATACAGCCTGGCTCTCTCTCTATACAGTCAGGCTCTCTCTATATATACAGCCAGGCTCCCTCTATATACAGCTGGGATGTATCTATATACAGCCAGGCTGTCTCTCTATATGGCTAAGCCCTCTCTATGTACAGCCAGGCTCTCTTTTTATACAGCCAGGCTCTCTATGCAGCCAGGAAGCTCTCTATACGCTGCCAGGCTCCCTCTAAATACAGCCAGGAAGCTCTCTCTTTACACCCAGGCTCTCTTTATATACAGCCAGGCCCTCTCTATATACAGCCAGTCCCTCAGCTAGGCCTTCTCTATGTACAGCCAGGCCCTCTCTATATACAGCCAGTCCCTCAGCTAGGCCTTCTCTATATACAGCCAGGCTCTCAGCTAGGCCCCCTCTATATACAGCCAGGCCCTCTCTATATACAGCCAGGCTCTCAGCTAGGCCCCCTCTATATACAGCCAGGTTCTCTCTATTTACAGCCAGGCTCTCTCCCTATTTACAGAACCCCCATCAACCAAAACAACATTTAAACAAACATCCTCACAGAAATGGAAACCTTACAAAATTGAAATTATCCATACAGCTAAAATTATTGTATAATCAAAAGATAAACAGAAAAATTTACCCAAACTAGCCTAAAACAAATACATTTTAACCTGTACAAGAACAAAAACTGCAAGAAGTTACAGCAAAGTACAGCAGTGTCTTATACAGAAAAAAGAGATTTTTATATGTACAAGCTCTTGCTAGTAATTTATTCTTGTATCTAAGTCTGTGTGCATTGATAGTATGGGTGCAAGATGTGCAAAGGGTGAAGGAATACTGAATAGACATGATGACATGATCAGAAGTATAACAGGGATGTGGACCTGTTTACAAGAGGTAGATACAAAAGTTTGATAGTTGATTTGTGTAAGTGTGCATATGAAAGGAGGCATTTTACCACTGTGAGCCTCCTTACAGTATTTGAGTTGTAGTGAATAGATTAAATTAGTAATTAGAACAGTAAATAGATTAATTAGTGCAAATATGCATATGAGGGCGGGCTTTTACCACAAGGAACATCTTACAGTATTTGAGATACAGTTAAGCAGTAAAAGACGTTCCCAGATATTTTACATAAAGAGGGCTAAGGCAGTAGTCAAATGAAAGTTTTCTGAAACCATGACTGTTCAGTGGTCATCGGACCAACTCTTTGACTGTGACTTAAACAGAGAGCTTAACCTCAGATATGTGTTTGGGTTACTGGAAAAACATTTCAAAGGAAAGCACCTTACCTTCAACTTTTAGCCTGAAAAAAGTCTGAAAGTTAGCTTTAAGGCACAAACTGAAATGTGATAGCCAAAATGTAGCCTCAAAATGCCTCTTTTAAAACCACTCTTTGCCCTTATAAGAGACTTTGCCCTTATTTTTTTTTTTTCAGTCAGTGGTTAGTCAGTCCACTGCCTGGCCAAGACATTGCTATCGCATACTGCATAAAACATAATAACTACAGTACCATAATTCCTGTGCACACACTTGGTAGTGTTTTACAATGAGCTGTTCCAAGATTACAAAAAAAAAACAAACAAAAAAAAAAAGACTTGAACCTTAGGTCTCTGGGATTCTCAGTCTCACGGCCCACTGCCTGACTTCTTAGAATCACCATTTTGCTCTTGCTAAGGTAAAGCTGAAAGCTAACTGCCAGCTCTGCTTCTACATAACCCCCAGACCATTTACCATTGTTCTCCATGCAGGGCATCTGCAGCATGATCTCAGGAGTAGGTAGCCAAAGATCTGTCTGCTGATAGCCCTCTATTGCCCCTTTGTAGGTAGAGCACTTGGTACTGAGTGGTCCCTTGTTGGTCTTCGGCATGGTGCCCAGACTACAAGTGTGGTTTTAGACAGATTAAAATGTGAAACTGTTTAAAAAAGGCTTGTGAAATGTCTTTTCCTTTCCCCCCACTGTTCAAGTTTAATTTTGGAACAGCTGACGACTGCAAAGCCAGAAAAAGACATCCTGCTCTCTGATAACATCCAACTGTGGAGATGAACTTCCCCAGTTAATGATTTTAGCAGGCCTTGTGCCATATAATACTGCTTTGAAAACAAAAATCCCCATAAATATTAGTATTTTTGCTCACATTTGGCCTCTTTTCCAGCTGGGTGGCTTTTTTAGCCAAGAACAATCCCCTGTGGCCTCCCTGTCTTTAATTTAAGACTCTACCACTGTCTGTAATCCTGTTTGTGTGTGGGAGTGTGTTTAGGAGGGACACAGAGAGGGGTGTGGGGTCACACAGAGGTAATGAAGAAGTGGATAAGATGAGGAACGGGAGCGGGGGAGTTGATTTATCCAGTAGAGAAACACAGAGATGGAAAGAAAGAGGATTCTCAAAAAGAATGACGGATTGCCGGATTAATGTTTCTGACGTATGTCTCAGTGTAGTGGCTATGCTCAGGATCACTGTGGGACCAACACAGAAGATGTGTTTTCATAAAAAATTGAGAAGAATGGTTTATGAAAAGGAGAAAATCCACCATAAAACAACATTTACATGTGTTATTTATTAATCACATCATGTCAAAAGCATTACTCATAGAAAAATGGGCTGTTTATAAATAACACTAATTTTTTGTGAAATGTCAGATTCATACTCAGAACAAAAATTAGGCCATTGCTACAGACAGATATAAAGTGCTGCTCTAATTGCACTAAACTGTTCTCATTAAGAATAGTTAATCAAACAAAATGGAAAAAGTTTGACATGTATAAACATATTGTTGCAAATCTGAGCTGTAACCCTTTACAAGGCAGATGGACTTACATGCACACAGTGTATAAAGAAGCAAGTGAATGAGAGGAAAAAACACTTCTAGCTGTAGACATAGAGGTTTTGAACAGAATGTAAATACTGATACATTTCACAATCACATCACCTTGACCAACAAAAGCTTTTTACCATCTATCCATCCATTTTCTATACAGCTTATCCTGTATGGAGGTCGTGCGGGGCTGGAGCCTATCCCAGCTGTCATTGGTCGAAAGGCAGAGGTACGTCCTGGACTAGTTGAAGTGATGAGTCCAACTAATACCCCAGTGATCGTGAAGTTGCATTCTCATTGACTCTGTGCATAAAACTCACAATCTTAAAAAGCCATGCTTTGCACCAGGAGTTTCTGAACTACGGCTAGTGTTGTACTCAAGACCACACTATCCGAGACCAAGACTTGCCCGAGACCAGAGTTCACTGAGACCAAGACAAGACCAAGACTTTTGGGAACCGAGACCAAGTCAAGACCAAGAAAAAGACAAACCGAGACCGAGACAAGACCAAGACCATAAATATCAATTTTAAAAAAGCATGCCAAGGTTGAACGTTAAAGAGCGTTCTCTCTTTAATTTTAGTTTTCTTTTTAATAAATCTGGCAGATATAAACAAGGTGTTTGCCAAAGCACAACATGCAAAATCTCAAATCTTATTTTTTTAAACTAACTTCTTGTAAAAATGTAATCCTTGTATGTATTTAAAAGCTACTGACAAGTCCAGAATTATTTGAAAAATCTGAAAATGAGATGTTTCTTTAGATTTGTCAGGTGAAAGAGGCCTAAAGTAAGTGTCCAGAGGTATTTCTGACAAGAAATAAGACAGACTGATGTCTGAGTTTTTGCAGGTGTCTGACACATAAGGAACTCAAAAAGATTTCCAAGGAGGCAGAACAATCAGTGAGCTGATGGCAGCTGTTTTAAGTCAGATTACAACATTAAATAATCAGGAATAGTTCAACTGAAAATAATATTGTATGCCCTGCCTAGGAAAAAAAAAAAAAACAGTAAAAAAACCACTCAGAAATCCAAGCTCACCATCATGAGCAAATAAACAAAGGTATGGTTGCTAAAGACCACAAAACATGTTTGCACTATAGCAAACATAAAGTTCAGTTTCCGTTCCATTCAGGTCATATATAACATATGATTATCACAGACTAACTTTACAATGGACCATGATTTTCTTGACCTCCACAGGCCCCCAATTTGGCTGGGCCTCTGTTGTACTATTAGGAATTTCAGACTGCTATGACCTGTCTGCATTTGGAGATTGTTAACAAAAATTCAACTACTGTGTGCAGTTTCCTACTATAAAGGGTAAACCAGTGGGTACTCAGAAACTTAATTGGTTTTGGTTAGTGCAAGTCTTTTACATAATTCATACAGTACACCCAGCAAGCTTCAGCTCAGCTGGTTTGTTACGCATTAATTTCTCCAGATAAATTTTAATTACATGAGTAAGCCGCAGTCTGTTTTTTTATTTTACCTGGAGAGTGCTGCATAATGCAAAGGCTTTTACTTCATACTCCCACTCATCTGCTGCTTGCCTATTGATAAATCCTGTAATTGTCTGTCTAAGCTGGAGTTTCTGCGGGGCACCCTCATGACTAGAAATTTAATATGCTGTAATGATACCAGCCACCAGGGCAACGGCATCTAATTTTTACTTTGGTCCATGGTTGGAGTTCTCTTAGATTCTGAACTAAGACTAGGTTAAGAACCGGTGAGATACTCTAGCAGGAAAACACAGTAGTAAGAAAGCCTGACTTTTAAAATATGGCACTGATAAATGGGCCTATTGGATAGGGATGTCAAATTACACTTTAATTCCACTAGGATTGTTTTTATGACAAAAGGTTCAGAGGGACGGAAATCACTCTTTTACTTATTTCTTCTCTTGAAAGACAACTGGCAATCATTGCAATCATGGAAATGGATCAGCTAACTGTAGGATATTCCTATTATTAGTGTATTCCAGCCTCATGAGTTTAGTCGATTCTAAAATATTCCCAGACTTTGTGAGTTGTGGGGTTTAGCAGAAGTGGAAAGTGAGTCCCATTTTCTTCTCCCCTGTACAAAATATGATGACCAGAGAAAGTTATTGCTGCATGAAATGGCTTGTCAAAACCCTGAAATACTGCAGACGCCTCATGAGCAAAAACTGGAAAGGCTGTTAAATTTGATCTGTTCAAACTTGCTAATTTGGTCTCCAATGCTTGGAAAAGAAGACCAGGTTTATTTAAATAATCTTCAGTTTGTCATTCTCCTTTTCTGTTCTAGACAATGAAAGAACTGCTGTGCACTCTGATCCTGGACGGTTTTAATTCTTGATGTTGTGTAAGCTCATGTGAGCTGCACTGTATGTATGACCCAATAATTAATCAAAATCGTTAACTTCAAACTTTACAGCTTGAAAATAAGCTGAAGTAATGAAGCAAATTTCTCAACATCCCCTCTTGTAAGATGGAAAATTATTTAAAGGTAAAACTGATTATTATTATTTCCAGTTAGTCTTGTCTGAGGGATCTTCTGTGTGATCAAAATCAACCCATGTTAGAGTGGTCCGGGAAAGTGTTTGTCAGAGTGGGGTTCCTAAACACCACAGCCAATTTTTAGCTGTTTTGACTAATTTTTCCAACTTTAACCCTTTTTTTCTAATTTGTCTTACCACTTTTGCGACAGTTTTGCCAATTTTAACCTATTTTTAGCACAGTTTGCCAATTTAACCAATTTATGTCACATTTCAACAACTTTTACCACTTCTAACCCATTTTTGCTAATTTTAACCCCTTTTTCACTACTTAACCCAGCAATCTTGTAACTTTTTTGCGACTTTTGGCACATATTTGCCTCTTTAACCCATATTTACCTCTTGTTGCATTTTCGAAAACATAAAAGCCATATTTTGGTAATTTTTTTAACCTAGTTTTGCCATTTTTGCCTCTTTCAACCTTTTTTCACCACTATTTTTGTCAGTTTTTCCACTTTAACTTCTTAAGCCCTAGCAGGACCAAAGTTGCTCTGTGCACTCTATATTTGCACAAAAATAGTCGTGTTACACATCAAATTAAACAGAAGAAGCTCATCTACAAGCCCAAATAAACAATATTTACCTACACCACATGCAACTCAAAAAGGACTCAAATCAATGACTACATATCAAAGTAGCCGGAGTGCTATGTAGCCAGACACTTCCGCCCCCTATGGGATGGTGCCTGGTACTACAGACACAAAACATGGTCTCATTTGAAAGCCCAGCCTCTACTGAAAATTCTTTTCACGTTTGTGCAGTTTCCATTTGTTTCAACAGTTCTTTTGGTTTTCTGCACTTTGTTTTGTGTTGTTTTTTGTGCCATTGAAAATAAATCTGCTCTTCTTGGTGCCAAACTTTAGTTCCTTTGTAAGACTTCCTTTAAAAGGGAACAATATGGAAGTCCGGGTGATCTGAGGGGGAAAAATAAGAATTCCATGATACAGTGACCACCTATAAAGGCATATGAGTAATAGAAAAGTTCAATACCTGAGATTTTTCAAATGGCAGAGGCAGTGCCAAATTGGGCCTAAATGGCACAAGAGGGGACCAAAATCTCTCTGATTCTGTCCTAATAACCCTCTAGTGGCATGAAGGTTGAAAGAGGTAATGCCAAAATGTGGTGCTTTGGCCTACTGGAGATTTCTGGACTTCAACTGCATTATTTCTATGGGAAATACAGTATCTGCTAAAATAAAAAAAAATAAATAAATAAATAAAAAAATTAAAAATAGGTGAAAATGGAATTTTTCATTTGCCAACTCGATTTCTCTGATCCAGTAACATATATACACATATTTACACTTCTGAACAAATTTCACAAGTGCCCTCTTCATTATTGTACCTTGATCATTCAAATAGAACTTGTACTTCGAGCAGTGGCCTAATAAAAGAGGCTAGGGCTTAACAGGTTAAACCCTTTAAGCCACTTTCTATCAGCTTTTTGCCATTTTCACCCATTTTTGTTTTTTTTTTTTTGAAACCCATTTTTGTCACTCGTATGTCATTTGTGGTTCTTTTAAACCTCTTTTTACCACTTTTTTCACAAATTTTTGTCACTTTGAACCAATTTTTGCCTTTTTACCCATTTTGCCATGTTTAACCCCCTTTTTCCTACTCTATTTGGCCATTTAACAAACTTTTTGCAATTTTTAACTAATTTTGTTACTTTTTACCTCTTTCTGCCAATTTACATCTACATACATTGCCTCTTTTCTGCATTTTGCTACTTTTATTATAATTTTATATCTTTCAACCTCTTTTCACCACCCTTTCACCAGTTTTGCCACGTTAAGCCCTTTATGTAACTTTTTTCACCATTCTTCACCCTATTCTTGCATTTGTTTTCCCCCTTAAAGTTGTCTCAGTTCCTTCTGCTTTATTTTTCAGGCTTCCTAAAATTTGTGCACACCATGGCTTTGCTTTCAAGTTCAATATTGCTTTCCTCTTTGTCCATCCACATTGAAACATTACCAAAAAAGGTAATTTTGTTACAAGAAAAGGGAGTTTACATTTCGAAAAGGCTACACTGTACTTCAGAATAAATACATAAATAAAATTCTTTATTTTTCTTTGATAAGAGGGGTTATTATTTGGGTTGAATATGTGTGGTTATCATGGATTAAGTTTACAGGAGGAGAAATGGAGAGAAAAAAAATTGGGCTATTTAGTGACAATTTCAGTTTAATGTTATTTACCATTGCATATCTACCTGTCTTCATTATTTTGTCAATAATTTAATTTTGATAAATAGCACACTTTACACCATCCAATCAGAATCAAGCAGCCATTAGTGACACTAATACATAAGAAAGTTGACATAACTCTGAAAATTACTGACCTACCTCTTCCTAAAACAGCAAAATGTCTGAAAAACGACAACCTGACTGAATATGACTCAGTTGTAAAAACTGAAAACAAACATATTGGCTGTTATTAATGAAAAACAAGTGAGAAAAAAATCTAAAATAAAAACATACATTACAGTTTCTGTTACTGGAGATGTATTATTAAAAGAAATTATGATAGTTCGGAAAGAATATAGCATTGTTTATTGAATACGATCATTGATCTTATTTATATAAGAATAAAGGAATATATTATGAAGTTTTATGTTTTGTTTTTGATATTTTCCATCATAATGTACACAGAACAAAATTTTCTGTTAACTGTTCTCTGGCTGGTTTAACAGGCAAAGGTGAAGCAGATGAAAATACTGACAGCTAAAATGTTGGGCTGAAAAATATAGTGAATAATTGCATATTATTTACTGTTACATAGAATATATATTGGAAGAATCCTTAAACTCAAACTAATGTCAACTTAAAGTAATTTTACCAAGACCCGCTTCAAGTTGGGTGTTAGGGTTTATCTTTGTAGGCAGCACTAGTAATTTAGGAGGTGAATATTTATGTGATTAACGGGGATGATGTCAAACAAATCTATCTCTGGCGGACTGTATTGAGTTTGTCATCAATGCAGAGCTGAAACAAGAGAAAGTGTAGAGAGCTGAGCGGTATAAACATCAATGCAACAGCCAGGACGAGGACGGGCCTGGGCCGAGCAGAGAGTTGTAGTGGACTATGATGAACAGGTAAAACTATGACCAGTTCTCTGATGAAGACTCATACATCTTTGTATCTTTGTCTTTGTACAAGGTATTACTCAGTGGTTTTGTCTTTTCTGGGAAGCCTTAAACATTTTATTTTGAAGGTTGTACCTGCACTGCTTAGCATGCATCCTGTGTTTAAGGTATGTTCTTCTGCTCTTTATTCACAACATTGAAGAAGAATGTGTCCATTGTGACTACTGTCATGCCTAAAATAAAATTACTTAAAAGGACATTTTTTTGAGTCCTGACTTCTCAGTTTAGTAGGAGAAGGGTTTCTGTGATAACTTTATCCAAACTGTTTATATCAAATACAGGTGCATCAAGGACAGATTTATTCTCACCAGTTTAAAAGGGCAGAGAATGTTTTCTATTGTTTGTGCTTGGTCAGTAGACAGAGTTGTTACTTGCTGGATTTAAGCTTAATTCAGGGATTTGCATTATTAGGCAACAGTCAATATTTGGAATGAGGGAAAGAATAGCATAACATTTCATTTTTAAACACTGTATTATTATGCATGCCCTCATTCAAATGTATTGAATGAGTTAGTGTGCATGTGCTGACTTCACTCGTAAGGGTGATTTATTTCCATGTTGACAGGTCTATGATAAAGCTAAGGTGTCAATGAAATGGAAGATGATAAAAGGAAAAGCTATTTGCAACCCATGGGATCTTGATCCAAAATATATATCAGTTTTAGTGGAACTTGACTCATCAAGAAAAATGTTACCTCCAGAGCATAAGGGCCTGAAAAAATACTGCAAATTTGTACATATACAATTAGAAGGAAAGAGACTGACCTCCTATGATTGGCTTGAGAACTACATTAAAAATG
The DNA here is from genome assembly GCF_018320785.1 of Cheilinus undulatus. Classification (NCBI taxonomy): domain Eukaryota; kingdom Metazoa; phylum Chordata; class Actinopteri; order Labriformes; family Labridae; genus Cheilinus; species Cheilinus undulatus. Next base: position 26,432,247 of record NC_054874.1, on the reverse strand, counting down.
ATTAACATTGAGGGGCAATCCACCAAGAATTAATGTGCCACAAACTTTTGTTAAAGATTTATGCCCACTATAAGCTCCTCTTTTGCACTGTACCCACTAAAATATTTGCTCTAATCATGTCAGTGCTATCAAGCCCTCAAGGTTTGCCAGCTGAGCGCACTCAGAGCATATTTTTCCACCTGCCACAAGCTTAAAAAAAGAATATTACATTGAAATTATTATCTTGGTTGTATGCTTAGGGTCATTGTCATATTGGAAGTGAACCTTCGGTCCAGTCTGAGGTCCTGAGTGCTTGAGGTTTTCATTAAGCTTTCCTTTAACCCTGACTAGTCTCCCCTCTGCTGTTGAAAACACCCCCACAGCATGATGCTGCCACCACCAAGCTTCAGTGTTGGGATAGTACACACTGAAAAAAGTACAACAATACTGTTGTTGGATTGATGTGATTTTTCTTTTTATAACAGCTGGAAATTATTAATTTGTTTATTAATCAAACTTCCTAAATTATGTAAATGGTTGAACCTATTTTTAATTTCATACACTATAAACTGGCAGCTGGACAAACCTGGACACCAAATTAAAATCTGCCATTAGATCAATGTATTTTTATCATATTAAGCCTGCTGTGTGCATGTGCAATCATAACAACATCCCATAGGTCCCGAGTGGACTCAAAAAAACACTTGATGCAACTGCAGCCATTATTCTCCGAGTGGCTCTCCCTCTACACTCCAGCACAGTCATCCAGCGAACCGATTTCAACTGAGAAGAAAGTGCAAAGTTGATAACGGTAAGGAAAACCCTAAGTTCTGTGTGTAGTTGAATTAATTCCCTTAGCCTTCATGGTTGCTAGCATGTATGGCACCTGGTGCCTGGCTATCAGCGTTATCCCCGTGTCATACATCATTTTTGGCATACGTTGGTGTGTGTGTATTATCATCTTGTCCAAACATATCTGACTGTGACTGTTAAAAAATGTGTGCATTTTTTTTTTTTACTGTTAGCTTTCGGGCCATCCGCCATTTTTCCAAAACGGGCACATGTAAATATCCAGTTTCACTCATACTCACTACTTGGCAAAGATAAAAAATAACACTGTTAACTTACTCTGTCGTGCGTTTGGTGTTAAAAACAAGTTATTTTTACAAGCTACAACCGGTTTTCCCTTGTTATACACCCCAGTGTGTAATACCTGGAACAATCATTACTATTCTACAAGTCCAATATGCAATGGAAAGGTTACTCCAGTAAATAGCTCAGACCCTGAATACAACTTTACCAGCTGTCGAGCCGTATCTCTTCTACCTCTCTGCTGTAGTCTGTAGCTTTCTGATAAAAAGGAAAAGTAATGGGTATTTGTATTTTATTTTTGTCTTTAAAAGGGAACACGGCCGCGGGTAATAAACAGCAACATAACGGAGGGATTTGTGACAACAAACAGCATCAATTATGTGTGGAGCCAGACAGCTCTTCATGCCAACTGTGCTCAGCCTCCTCACAGAGTGTTGGTGCTTACAGAGAGAGGATATGTGACTCTGCCACAAAAGAGAGTCCAGCAGGTAAACATGCTAGGTGCTGAAGGATTAAAATCAGTGTTATTGATGCACTGCTAACGGTAAATTAACAGCGATAAACACATCATATTTCCGGAATGATCTTCACAACAAAAGTCCATTAAATAGAGACTCCTTTATGTGCTCTTATTTTGAAGCAGTGTGTCGGAAACTGGCTGTTTTTCAGCTGCACAAACTTGACACGACTGAGGTGTGTGACAAATACAGGAGAGAAACAAAACTTAATTTCAGTTTGAAACTAAACCATTGTCTACAAAGAGGTGAAAACATAATGACTTAATAAAACATCTAATAAGCTCTTTATCAATTATCTTGACCCAAACTCAGTATAATTGACTAAAATATTTTAAAAAGTGTTTTTATGTGTCAGAGTGAGACAAAAAACATGCCAGTGTTTTTTTTATAGTTGAGAAATTTCCTTTCATCAAATAGCAAAAAATTTCAGCATAATGAGCTTTGATTACACATTTACACATCAATATACTACGCTGTTGGTTAGAAAATGTGTAAAAAATGTGTAATGTACATTAATCTCATGTTTTTCATCCTATGTAAAAGCAAATGTTTCACTGAAAACAATTCCTTTAAAAGCTTGGTTTAATGTCCTTTACCAGTCACAACTTGTTTGAATAATAAACAGTTTTACTATTGTAGTTTTATAATTCTATAAATACAACTAATATAGACTAGTTCCCAAATTATATATTTATTTAAACTTCTATGTAATTTAATAGTCATTTAAGGGTCAAAAGGGTTATTTGGGTCCAGATGGGTTTTATTTGATGGTAACGCTACAAAAACTGCTTTTTGATGGTGAGGGTTGCAGACCCCTGAACTAGACAATGGGAGATAAGAAATAAAAGATAGATTTATTGAAGTTATGTTGTTGGGGGGGATTGACACAAGCTCGCAAATGTGAAGTTACATCTCAGGCTTATTTTATATGAGTCAATTAAATGTATAGCACTTGCTTAGCATTTTTTACTGAATGGTAGTTTGTTTAACAATGATGGAGCCCACTAGGAATAGCTACTGTTTGTTAATGTTACCCTTTTTTTTTCCAACTTTTTCAATGATCATGGGTGTGTATTCTTGATATGCTATATCAAAATGTGTGTTATGTTTGACAAACACACCTCGTCTAATTTAAAACTCAGGAATTGAATCTCTTTCAGCTCCAGGGAAGCAGCTGACAACCATTAGTGCGTCTGCATTGCAACTGATTTGAAGGCCCCTGTCAAAGGTCACTGCTTGTGGTAAATTCTATGAACAGTATCATGAAGGAACTTTGATAACTAGACCAATCCCCAATTGGGGCTGGGCAAAAATGTAGTATTTAATGGACAAGCTGAGTTAATTAATTGTCTACCAGCAAGGGTTCTGTATGGTTCACATATTGAGCAGCCATAATATTGCTGTACATCATTTTGCAGCACACCTTGTCTATGTAGGGTTTTTGAAATATAAATGTATAATCACATTTGTGTTGTGACCTGCTAACCGTAGGAGGGTAGACTTAGTCTCTGCTGTGTATTCTGTGTGCATGCACTTGGGTTCCAAAAGTACCAAGTTTAAAACTGACCTTACAACTAGGCCTAATAATTACATATAAATTTAAAACTTGGATGTGGTTTACTCAGCTTCCGCTAAACTAAATATATCTTGTACCTCTATTTTGTCTCCCTTTTCCACAGTTATCCATGCATGTGGAAATGTAAAGACTGCCCATATTCATGGTCGAGAAGATCTGAACTTCTGAAACACTATAAACTTGATCATCAGCATTATGGGTGGGGTCATGCTTTCCCATGTACTTATGAACGTTGCCCATGCACATGCAAAAACATGGTGTGAGCATTTTTTTTTTTAGTTCCACCTATTAGAATTTTGAAGTTTAGAGTACTAGGAGCTTGGAATATTAACACATTATGTAAAGCTGTGTAAAAGCCTGTGTATGCAGAAATATAGAGAACAAAGAGAAAAAGACTATTGTGTGCACATATTGTTTTTTTGTTTGTTTTTTTTATTTGGTCTTTTTGCAAGAAAATCAGGAAGAAGAACTGGAGCAGGCAACCCTGGCAATTTGCATCATCGGAAAAGAGGATCCACACCATCCCCCTAAAGACATTAAGATAGTTATAGAGGGAACAGAGGTCCTGAATGAGTTGCCCTTGTTGGCAACAGCCTTTGTCATGTTCTTTGGGCTCATATACACACTCAACCTGAAGTATCCTAAAAGACTGAGATTCACCTTTGAATTTTGGCAAAAGGTCCTAATGGAGCTCAATGTAAAAAAGATGACCCCAAAAGTCAACCGACTGAGCATTGGGCTCAGCACATCGTAAGCCCATTTTGGGGGTTTTACAAGCTTGGTGTTTGGACATTGCACTTAAATTGCATGCATTGACTGCATTTTCGCAGCAGTCTGTCTGTCATGGATATGTCTGTCCATGTTCAGAGACTAACCACCTCCCTCTACAGAGGTTGTACTTATGGCTGAGATTTCACTGCAGAGTTACAAATATGTCAGCCCAAGTTCAGAGCCTGTCAGCTTCTCGTTTTCTGAGATGTTTTTGGTAAATGTGTTGCATTGATTGTCTTGTTCTTTCATGGTTGTAATTTCAGTGCAGTATTTTCATACGTCTGCGCTCCTCTCAGGCCAAAGTAGCAAAAATTTTCAGGAAAAATTTGTTGAGTTGACTGTCAAGATTGCATTCTTGTACAGTATTTGAAACATGTCTCCCCAAGTTCAGAGACTACCTGACTCTCTGGCTAAAGTAAGCAGGTGGAAAGACACCATGCTGTAGAAATTTTTTTAGTTATTTGCACTACAGGTTAGAGAAAAACTGAAACTTTTTTTTTTTTTTTTTTTTTTTTTTTTGAGGTGAACTGTCCTTTTAAGGAAGAGTCATTGAAAAACTTATTAAAAAATGTATTTTTGTTCCTGTCTTGGTATATTAGCAAATAAGTCCACAAATTATGTGGTGGTTATGGGTTGGGATATGTCATCCAAATTTTCAAATCCACTATAAATTTCTTCCAGTGGTCTTCAGTTCCATGGAGGATTTTTTCAAGTTTAGCTGATATAGACTGTTCATCTTTATACATTTGAAATCAAAAGCTTTGTGTTAAGACATAAAGGGGCGTGCTCTATCTAAAAATCCTTCCTAATTTGCGATGTCATCTCATGACAGTTTGAAGTATTTACAAAACATGGTCCATTGTATGCTGTCCTGATTATTTTCGCAGCTGTACATGCTGCCTCACCCCAATTTGTGATGTCAGAGTACCTCTTTTGCTATGGAGACTTTGTCAGTACTAAGAGACAAAGACTGGGGCAGTAAGTGCAGCAGGGTGAACTTTTGTTTATTTGGTAGCAGGGCTTACACATCTAAATGAGAAATGTATGTCACAGAAGAATCACACAGTAGGGTAAGATAGGAAAGGTAGGACTTGTTTCATTTCACAGGCCTAAGATTTGTCTTTTCTGCTGAATGAGACTGTTCATCTTTACAAATGTAAAACAATATTCAGCTGAGAAACAAAAAATAAAATGTGTTAAAAAGGATTGTGTGCTGTATGCTCCATTTAAAGTATTTTTTTTTTAATTTAATCTAAAATTAAAACAACTATTACTTTTAATTGAAACAACCTAAAACAATTCCATCTCTCCAACCTTTATAAAATGGTAGTATGAACTTAAATATCCTAAGTTCAAATGAGTGGAATATTTATACTGGTTGACTAAGAGAACTTTTATTTTTAGTTTAGGGCAATATAATTAGGTTTGCTCAACCTTCAAACATAGTTTATATGAAGTTAAAAAATGTAGATTTACCTAATGTAGTCGTCGACTAAAACTATGACTAAAAATGTTTGTCAACAGCTCTTTATCCATAACAAAAACTAGACTAAGACTAGCCAAAAAAGGATCTCTAATGCTTAAAACTCGCTTAAAATAATTTAGTTTTTCATTAAGATGACCAAAACTAGACTAAAATGTAATTTAGTTTTTGTCTGACTTTCAAAATCCATGACATCTCTCCATGAGGGTAAATCTGCCAAAATACAATGCATCTGTAGTTATTCTGCCTTTCAGCTGTAGAAAGCAGGGACCCCAGATTTGGCAGCGTTCATAGAACATACTACAATAATTTAGCAAAAGATTTAGGCAAGAGAATAAATGCTTGGACGAAAAAATTAAGACCAAAAATGACAGACTTTTTATGGACTTAAACTAGAATAAAACTCTAAAGGGTATAAATGACTAAAATGGGACTAAAATTTAAAGGCATTTAATCTGAAGACTAAGACTGAGACTGAAATTAACTCTGCTTCAGGTGCTGTTTTGCAAACTCCAAGTGGGCTTTCATGTGTTCAGTGCTGAGGGAGGCTTCGATCTAGCCACTCTGCTATAAAGCCCAGATCAGTAAAGGGCTGCAGTGACAGCTGTCTTTGTCGTTACCCAGCTTTTGAATATTCCCTCATTTCCAGGCAAATGGGACAGGACACTGTTTACTTGGCTCTAGAGTTTGTGTGCATTTCGTGTGCAGTAAGTGTGGATTTCCCCTTTGCATGTGCTCTGTCGATCAGTTTTGCTATTTGCACAGCTTTTGAATACACAAAAGCAGCACTATTACTCTACTTCTACTACTAAATTACTACCGGCTCTGCCCCCTCAGTCTATCATAGTTAGAGCACTCATATCATGTTTCTGTGTGCACAGGTAGACTTAAATCCCCATTCCACATTGAGACAAAATCTAATCCTTGAGTCTCATCCAAGATTGGTTGCTGCACTCACCACATTTTCACTGTCAATCTATCAGTCTGCAAGAACATGAAGGAGAGTGTCAATGCATCTCAGTGTCTCCATCAACCCACAAGGCCAAGAGTGTGATTTCCTTCTTCTGTTCTGTCACATTAAACTGAGGAGTTACAACAGGTGGGGGGATGTGATTATGGGTGGTAGCTGATGCATGGCGACACATAAATTACCATTATATCTGTCTGCTTTCATATGTTATCTTGGAAGAGATGGCAGCAGCAACCATGAAGGGCATCTAAAGTGAAGGTAATAATGAAGACCAGCCCTCTCTTGATGCTCAGAGGCATAAGGACTTCTTGTTGGATGTGGTGTGTATGACACAGCATCTGAATGAGGAAGAGAAGCTGTAGCTCAGTGATAGAGTGAGTAGTCTACTATTTGGAAGGTTTCCAGTTTAGGCAGTTCTTCGTGTCCTTGGACAAAATACTGAGCCCTGGACTGATAAAGAGGGAACAATTCCTTTGCAGACAAAAAAAAAAAATAAAAGACCTGGTTTCATTTGCTGTTACAGTGCCTATACAAACACTCATCACCCCCTTGGATTTTTTTCCCCTTTTTAAGTTCAAAAATCAATAATATCATTCAATAAACTATCACTGTATATATACAGTATATATATTTGAAATATATATATATATATATATATATATATATATATATATATATATATATATACAGTTTGTCTTTTTTGGACAGATAATTGTATAAACTCTTTGATGTTAAAATGAAAACAGATTTCTACAAACTATACTGGCAGTTGAACAAAAAAGCATAATGTAACTGCTTAAGCACTGTCAGGTTGTTCGGGGATCAGGTGTGAACTGTCCTTTTTAAGTCTAGCCAAACATTCTGTTTTGGATTGAGGTCTGGGCTTTGACTCAGCCACTCCAGAACATTCACCTTGTTGTCTTTAAAAAATTTCTGTGTAGCTTTTGCTGTATAACTCAGGTCATTGTCTCGCATCCTGAATAAGATTGTCCTCCAGGATTTTCCTATATTTTGCTACTATCATTTTACAAGCCCTCCAGGACTGGCTGCCAAGAAGCACCCCCACAGCATGGTGCTGCCACCACCATGCTCCATAGTCGGGATGGTGTGTTTATGGTGATGTGTAGTGTTTGGTGTGTGCCAAACATAGCTTCTAGTCTGATGATAGTTGTCATAGGTGTTTTGGTGGCCTCACTGGTCTCCTTCTTGCACGGTCACTCAGTTTGTAAGGACAGCCTGAACTAGGCAGATTAACACGTGCCATTTTTCTTCCATTTCTTGAAGATGGATTTAAAGGAGACATATTTTACCCCTTTACGAAAAGTTTATATTGTTCGTAGAGGTCCCCAAAACATGCCTGTGAAGTTTGTTGCTGAAAAAACACTCCAGTATAGGACTTTTGCATATCTAAAAACCCCTCTGTTTCAGCCCTTCTCAGAATGAGCCATTTCTGTGTCTGTGGCTTTAAATGGTAAAGAGCTCTGACTCCACCCCTCTCAGGAAATGGATATGGCACTCCTGATGCTACAGACACTTTTATCCAAAGTGTAGGACCTGACTAACCTTGCAAAGCAGATGGATACACCCGTTTCCTTGTTTCTCACTGGCGAATCCATCTTGCAAAGCTCCCATCTGAACTGTTTGAGCCCGGTTAGAAAGTGACAGGATCAATCAGTGACGAGGGGCAGTGCTTTCAGGCGCAGCAGAGTTGTGACGTCAACAAGCAGCAGCAAGAGCTGGTGCAGTTATGGAGGAAGAGATTAGCGTGGATGCTGCTAAAGCGCCAGTTTTATCAGAACTTGACGGCATTTTTTTGGTTAAAAGAAGAACGAAGAACAGCAGTGAGTTTTATACTTTTCAAAAACGACAAAAGTCCAGTACTTACATATCTGTAGTCGTCATGTTTCACATTATTCCTCAGTAGCTGCGCACGCACAGCTCGATAGCGGCTACGTCACGTGTTTTGTTGCTCTGATCAAACCGTAGAGATGTGACAGACGGATCGTTCACCCAATCACACTCCGACTTTTTTTTTCAAAGCCTATGCCTTTTCTCAAACGTTTCCTATTGAAGCTTTCCCAGATGGATGTGTGAAATAAATCCATCTGGCGTGTCAGGTTAGGACCTGACTGGGATTCAAACCATTAATCTCCCAGACCGTAGTCAGCAGCGTATCCCACTGAGCTATCCAGCATCTCAGCTGGCAGCTGAGAGGATCAGTAGAGGACGGTGGAACTTTCCTCCAGGTGGGGGAGGGCCAACCAAACCTGGGGGCGGGTGCTTACTCCCCATGTGAGGTCACTAGGGTTAAAATCTGAGAATGGCTTGTTTCAGCACACATTTTCTGAAAGGTGGAAAAAGAAAGGGGGAGAGGGAAATGATTTTTCTGATATTTGAGGGGATTGTGGACAGGCCAGGGACACTTATTTTGTTAGAAAAGCCTGAAAAAGTTATTTTTGCATAATATGTCCCCTTTAATTGAACTCCTGGGTATGTTTAGTGCCTTGGAAATTGCATCCATTCCCTGACTTATGCCTTACAGTAACCTTTAATCTGAGTTGTTTGGGGTGTTTGTATGTCTTCATGGTGTAATAGCAGCCAGGAATACAAGTGACTGGACCTTGCAGACACATGCATCTTCATACTACAATCATTTGAGATGCATTTACTGCACTTAGGTATTCATCATTTCACTTATTGTGAGACTGCTAGCACCAATTGGCTTGACCTCTGTTGAATTAGGTCAGTCAGCTGTGCATTTTGTGTGCATTTAGCATGGATTTACCCTTTGCATGGCCTTTGTGGATCAGGCGCTTTCTTATTTGCCATTTGTACATCTTTTGAAATAGTAAAAAGCCACACAGTTCTCTGGAGAATCCTCTCCACTGTAGGGGAAAACCTTATAAATACATGCATTAATAAAACAAGAGTAAGACCGCAAGATTACATTTTCTAAGCTCAATAAAATGTCAATAAATAACCCCGATTTTTGCTCCTACATTATTGGAGCTGCATTGCTCTGACTTCTTGGTCTCACTGGTGGCTGATACAGCAATGCCTTTAAACAGCTTGCAGCTGAATTACTTCGTCATTTAGACTTGAGAGTGAAGAGGATTTCTTGTAAATTGTTTATGGTATCAGTAAATGATCTTATACTGACAATCACAATCAAAAGTTGAGTGCTAAATTGTGCTGTAGTTGACTCTTAACTCAAGAGCATAAGATGAGATGATCAGTGAGAGTATTATTAAAATCAAATGTACGCTGCAGCAAACACATCAACACATACTCATCACAAACAAATGCTAATTCTGACGCAGTAATCCTGTTATGTATTTCCACCCTTTGCCAAATGCGGATATCTTTTGATTAACTGCTGGATATGGCTTGACAGTACAAAATAAGATAGCAAAACATTTTTTAAGGGATTTGGAGGTTCAGTAAATCTCAGTCTTTACCCCTCATGGCCCAGCCTGGATATTTATGCTGCTGTCAGATTTGTATCTACCTTAAAAAAACTTTCCCCCTCTTCTCCTCTACATATATTTAAGATGAACTAAGGATAAAATTGGAAAAGACAAAGTTGGGAGACTTGACAATCTTGTCTCAATCTTTTGACACATATCTGCTTACTATACAAAATGGAAATTATATGGAAATAGAGATGACAATTTTTGAAGGCTGCAGCATTTGTTTCACCTGCATTGACTACGCGGCTGCAATACAAGATGAGAGGAAGAAGCCTTAAAGTCTGCCACTTTTTAAATGAAGAGAAAATACTGGCTATTGTAATTTTCAGTGCAACTTACTCATTATATAAATTATCCACAACATTATAGCCTGGAAAAAGCCAATGCATATTCTGTGTATATTGAGAGGAACCTGGAAAAGCAATTATCTGTAGCGTTTTGCTGTTGTAGGCTAAAATGTATTATGCCTGCCCTGTTCCTGACTTTCTTTGCTCAGTGGTGTGAGAAAGAACTAATTCAAAAGATAGCCCTTTCCCTGTTGATCCACTCAAGCAAAACAAACAAGTCCAAATAGAGAGAATACCCTGAACAAGCAACTCTATAATCAAGCTAACAAAAGGAATAGCTGAACGGTTATTATTTTGTCAGAGTTCATTGTGTTCTTATTGAAGTTGTTACAAGTCCTGTACAGATGTATCCCTTCTTTTCTGAAAGGCTTTTTCAAAGAGACAGAAATACAATAGCACATGAAAGGAGGTGTATAACCTTGTGTATTACCTCGATTCTGTTTGCCCAATAAGATGTGATGGTGTGGTCTGTCTTTGCCTGTCAAAAAAAAAAAAAAAAAAAAAAAAAGAAATAAAAGGTTTTGAATAATTCTAGAGAGGAAAATCAAAGAATATATGATGTGTTTTCACACATGTCTGGGCAATTTCAGTGATCAATATACGCTCTGTTAATTATAAAATACAATCCATTGTATTTTCCCCTGGGGACAGCTTTTCTTGTGCACCATGTACTGGAACATTTAGCTGCCTCCACATATTAGACAAACCACATGTAAAGAGAGGAAAGAAAACACAAAGACAGATGTACTCATGTTGCACCTCCACACACAAAAGATTATCAGTAATTGCAAGAACAAGATGAGAACAATATGACACTGTGGGTTTATTCAACGACTGCTGGCAACATGTTGTTTCCTGTCATAATGGTTGTTGTGCAGTCACATTGTTTTCTACATGTGGACCCAACACCTGACGACTTTCCTGTCAGTATTTAGCTTCACCATTCAAGCCCAACTGATCCAGTTCATTTATGATCCCTTAATGATGAAAATAGTAAATAATAAAAAATTACAAAACAATTAAAGTCAATGTAAAGAGGTAAATATACGTGCTTTGCTTTGGGCAGTGAAAATGGTGCAAATGTGCGGCACAAGTCGTGACAATTCAGCAAGTAATTTGCTTGAATGAGGAGAATTTGCACTGTGGTCAGTGCGCCATTTGCTTGATCTGCTTATTTGTTAGGCTTGAAAAATCTGAACTCAAGTGAATTACTGGCACACTCAACATTGAGATCCTCCACTGACGGATGTGAAATATGTCATCAGAGGACAAAGTGATATGATAAAGACGTGTATTCATGCATCTAGCATGTAATCACAAAAATCACTCTGACTTGCACAGAGGTGTCCTGAATGTCAGAAATATTTGGAAGAATAGCTGCAGAAACATCAAAGAAGCAGTTTCTCTCCATCAGGATCAATAAAATGTGCTCCTCTTGTAAGAAATTGATCCTTGTTCTGTATTAACACATTAACATAGTGGGCAGTGGCAGCAGCCAATATGTGCCCTGATATTCATAGAGTACTTAGTCAATTCTGTATTTCTGTTAATGTGCATGTGTTTTTTTCCTCCACAGTGAGGTCCAGTTGAAGCAGAACCAATGTTCCACTGTGTTTATTTGCTGTTTTTTTTCTTTTTTTGACATACTTTTGTATGTCCGCAGTGTCATTTCTTTGTCAATAACTTCCCAGAGGTGGACCACTGTTTATGGAGTACCAGTTATGTTCAACAGTGGGACATATGTGAGGGCCAACAGCAGCTCTCTTCAGCAGATTAAGCCTCAAAGAGAAAGTAATTTCATTAGGATTTTCTCACAGTAAAGGGGAATAAAGTTTTCTGAAATAACACAACCATGATGCAGATTTGTAAAAGATAAAAAGTCAAGTTTTAGTCAGAAGAGTGGAGAAAATGTTTAAAAATACTGGTTTGTTTTAACCCTTCATATGGCACTCACTGAAGTACTTGAAAATTAAAATGTGAGCCTGTAAGGTTTTTGATGATAATAAACCTTAATTCAGGATGAAGACCGGCGCAAAGTGAAGCCTTTAAGAATGATGACACCAGACAGCAGGCTTCAGAGTTCTGGAGTTTTTTTGTTTTTAATGAAGGACCTCAGAATGGTACAACTGAATCATTGTCTCCCCCAGAGCAGCAGACTGCAGGATCTGACACACGCACCCTCTCACTCACACAGGTGCTGCAGATTTAGGAAATTAAGACTAGTAATCAATACAGAAAAGTCGAAATAACTAAATAACCCCAAATATTTGACATGGACACACAGTAACATTGATGCTGTGATATTAATCTTGCACAGGTCCCAGATGCACTGCTGTAAGTGTTTATAGCAAAGTGCTAATTTTCAACACCTGTCCATGGAAGGCTTTTAGAGATTAAAGTCAGAAATAGGAAAAAAAATAGAAAATAACAGAGGTACCTAAAACACAGTACATTAGCAAATACATCAGAGTTGAAATAGCCAAGACAGATAAAATACAGGTCCAATTAAAAAAAAAAAGCTGTACTGGAGATGGTTCCTTCAGATAAACAGTTATACATGCACCTTTTTTATGTGTGGGAACAGTATTGCTGTACTGCTTTTCTATAGTTCCTGCAGTTAGCCTGCCACCATATTGTCTGTTTGTATCCCAGAATGCATTGTGATTGGGCTGTGACAACCAATGGCTGGCTGTTCCAGACTTAGAAACTGGAAGAGACAGCCTGAATGACTCATAAAAGAGAGAAATAGACACAGAGAGGCTGTAATGTGTCTAAGTAACCTACACTTTCAATAATGTCTTAAATTCCTAAAATTGCAAGGAAAAAAAAAGTTAATATTTTGAAGACTTTTTGACACATAATTGTTTTTTTTTTTCATTCTTTAGTCTGAGAGAGATAGGAGAACAATTGTGTGAACAAAAACACTTTAGTTATTCATGTTTACTGTGTATGATACATAAGAATCTTTAATTTCTGATTAGTTTTTTCTTTTGTCTTTATAGTCCCATAACTTTTTTGAAATTTCTATGGCATCACTGCAGCACACGTATTTTTAAAGCCCAGGTTGCTCTGACTAAAAGGATGTTCAGAGCTTGACATTGATAAACAGGGTTAATTTTTTACAAACAAAAAGTCCAGATGAGACACTATGGCTAAAAAATAGCAAAGGGCTCAGAGGATATACATTTTTTCCATGAATATGATGAAAATTGTGGTTGTCGAAATGACCATATATTGTTCCTTGCCTCTTTATGATAAAAAATAAAAAAAATAAAATAAAATAAAAAAATAAAAATCTATAAAGCAGGTCCATATTAAAATATTAATAATGGCAAACTGCTATGCTGTTAAAACCAACTAAAATCACAATTATGTCACTATTTATATCATTTATGCCTTGGAAATTTAAGTTTGAATTAGTATAATTAAGCACTGTATGAGGCTTTAAATTTTTACCAATCTGTGGCAACATCTATACACTATAGATCACTATTAATTTACATTATAATAAGTTAATTGTCAAGAAAATACCCATAGTATGGCTTGCTATGTCTTAATATAAATATTTCATACAGCGTATGTCCAAATATGGTTCCTCAATTTTTTACGCAAAAATTTCAGTAATTGCTAAAAATCTGACACGAACAAAACCTATCATGATATTTAGCACTACTATTAACCTCTATACCGTGTGAGTTTCATCAGCTTATCATGGGTAGTTATGATTGTAGGACCATTTGTTTGGGACCAAAAGAGACAAAATTCATTTTTCAAGTCCTGAAGGAAACAGGAAGTTTTAGACACTCTGGGGAATTGCTGATTGGTCAGATGGTGTGGTGTCACTTTCAGTGACATTGACTGATCTCCACTGATTGGCTGAAAAAAAACCATTCTGGTTCTACTGTATCACAGAGAGTGGGGGCCTATGAAGAAAGTCGGCTAAAGTCACCTTGCTCCATAAAGGATTAATGGAGGTTTTTCCATCCTTATAGAACCATTTTAGCTAGTAAACATCTGTTTAAAGGGAGAAAGAGCAATCGTCAGAATACTGTTGATGGGGGCTTCTGTGTCTTCAACCTGGACAATATTCAATCTGTTTACAGTGGTTGACAAAGACCACAAAGAACAGTTACCACATCCCCTGTAAATCGTTTGTGTATTTTTCTGTTGAATCTGTAGACAGAGATTACCCAAGCAAGGAAGTTGCAATGCGAGCAAATGTGTGCACTGATCAGAAAAGGCTGTGACATAAACCACCCCTCTCATATATCTTGTGCCCTATCAGATCAGAATCTTCAGACTGGCATGTTTACATGGAGCATCCTCATTCTGATCATAAATCAGGTTTCAATTTGTATTTTTTTATGTCCATGTAAGCACAGTTTATGTATTTCCACTGCCTCAGTTGGGTGGAGAGCTATTCTTCTCTTTGGTTGTCCTTGTAGCTGAGGCAGCTGCTAACAGAAAGACACAAGCAGCATTCACTGTGATTGTTATTTTGCTATCTATGCTGGTGCAAAATTACAGCCATATACTAATTTTCAGAGGATTTGGTGTGCACAATAATAACCCGGGCATGCTAGAGCTCTTCATTTTCAGCAAACAACATAATGGTTTGCTGACAGGTCAGGGTCTTGCAAGGAATCAAACTAATGTGTTTTTTTGAGCACCATCTGAAGGTCAGACATATTTTCATCAGTCTTAAACCTTTTACTTCAAAAGAGGACTGGTCCTTATGGTTCCAATATGAGCCATGTCCCCTTTATATGCTCAAAGAAAATTTAAGGTGATATGGCATCTTCTTTACTATTCTTAAAATCAACCAAATGAACATTCAAAATAGACTGCCATGCCATTTTATGGTAAAGATAACTTCAGGAATGATCATCTAATTTTGATTCCCCTAAAGTTCTTTTTAAAGGATTGAATCACAATGTCTGGCCTGAAACCTCCCTCATCAGGCAGGGCTTGATGGAGAATTCACCATACATTACAGCAGACCTGATTTACAGTCAGCGCCTATACAACACTTGACTCCTGTAACTCAATCAGACTGCATTATGCTCTAATCAAGGCTTCCACATTTGTACGCTTATATTTTTTCCTTCCTTTAGTGATGAATGTTACAGTTGGATCCTTTCATGACTGAATAAGAGACTCATCAGTACATTTTTATCACATTACAGAAAAGCAATGAACAATTGAAGCAAAGATGGCTGTACTGTAAATGTGGTTATGAAAAGGATGACTCCTGATCCTTGATCTAGCTTTATGCTGTTGCCTGACGACAGTTTTTGAAGACCGTTGTGGAATCTGTGTTAATCTTAACCTTTAATTGGACTCTCAGTGAGGAACATGTTGTCTTGGCACAAAAGGTCTTAGCACACTGAGTCCTTAATGTTCAGATGTGTTTCTTTTTTGGATGCCCAGTCCAAAAAAACACACCATGTATTTGATCCTTGCACACTGAGTCTGTTGCATTTTATTTGTATTCACTGCAAAGGCCTTCATTAGCCATTGATTATTTAGTATGTATATTATTCACAGTAATTTATTCTTATCGTGGTTGACAAAGTTTGAGTCCTATGGCCTATTGCCACCATCGCAATGATGTAAGTTTTACTCAGAGGGGCCTGGTTGTGGAGATCAGGCCCCTCTAAAATATCCTCCTATGTGTGTTCTATATATTAGCATGGGGCAACTGTGGCTCCATGGGTAGGTTAGATCAATCCCCAGCTCCTGTAGCCACATGTTGACGACATTAACCCAACTTTAAGGTCACTGGCATGTAAATGTATCCTGATCAGAGACAGAAATGGTGACCGTAATGGCCTAAGCATGTAGCTAACAGAGCTTCTTCACTCTAAAGTTACGTTTAACTGCACATTTGCCGTTTTGAGAGACAAGACCAGGTCAAGACTCTGATAGTGTGTGAACAGAATTTGTTAGTGTGAGGTGTGATGTGCTGATCCTTTTGTTCTATACACCAAACACTATATGATCAAAACAGTAAAATCGGTGATTATTTGTCACCAGGGTCCAAAACTGACACTCCCCACTCGCCAATTACGGGTAGATTTTGTCTCTGGCTGGTAAATTTTTAAGACCACTCGCCACTCTGGCAAGTTATTTTTTTTACCAGCAAAAAAAATCATTTTTTTGTTACTGGAGAACGATACTGGTATCGGCTGGTTTCCTGGCAGAGTAATGTATATTTCAGGCCGAGACGAAGCGCGCCGAAGTGGATAGCTGGTTGTTGCCGTAGCCGTATCTCCTTGCAGTGCTGTCAACCTAGTGACTTTGTCGTTAGCGTTTTTAGAGTTGTTTTTAGAGCCTCTTGAGCAATGGTAGCTGCCGTGGGCCCCTCCCCATCCCAAAGCACTGAAAGGCAGCCCACTCCTCGTGCAGAAGTTCCTCTTAGCTGCGGTTAGAGCAGGAGATGCTCACACCTCCATGTCCAGACTACAGATTAACTGCACTGTGAAGGTGCCTAGACAGTTTTTACTATTGTCTCTTTTTGGTCCATTTAGATTGTTCATGAAGACTGTATACAAAATTTAAAAAAAAAAAAAATGATTTGTTGTAGGCTCTTAAGTGGACCATAAGGTTTAAAACTAAACCAAATGGAAGAAAACTAAACTTCTAAGAAAAAATAGAATAATAAATAAATGATAAACCAAAAATAAAATTTAAAGTTACTCTGCCAGAGTATCTCTTGAGTCATTCTGCCTAGCCCAGATAAAGGAGGGTTGGAATTGTGACGTTATAAAAACAAGAATTGACAGAAGCACGTTCATTTGTTGTTCTACAAATAGTAAGGGTCTTTTTACTCACTTTTTGTCTCTTTTAGCATACATTATTGCTAGTATTAGTGCATTCTATTAAAATATTGATTGAGATTCACATACAAGACCCAAATGACATGTTAAATAATACTGATAGCAAATTACAACACTTAAAGGCAATTTTTATTTGGTTGGCTGGTAAAATATCTGCCTGGCCGGTAAGAAATTTCACTTACCAGCTAGGTTGGCTGGTAAGTGAAAAAGTTAGTTTTGGACCCTGTTTGTCACAATGTGTAGGGTCTCTCACACCTAAAAAAATCGGTTACGATTCAAAAGTATTTTTGTGTGTAGCAGGCTCCAGTCCATGTACCACTGTACTGTATATATTGTATTTTCAGAGTGCAAATGGAAGGAATACATTAAATGACACTAAAACCAGCCGTGTAAATAACAACCAGCCTGCAAGCACACCAGGCTCTTGAAGGAAAAGAAAGATGACTCTGATTGGTTTGATTCATGTTACCCTCTACACACACATATTGTACAACCAAGTGACTTTATCCAACCTCTCTGCGTCTGGGTGAGCACCCAGATGAGGTTGAGTGCTGTGTAGTTAGCAAAATGTAATCGAACAGATTCCAAATCACTTAGTGCAAACAGTGCCCTTAACGGCATCAAAATAGGGCCCTATTTCTTATTATCTCTGACTCAGATCCCAGGGCAGCTGCATGTTCCTCAGAGCAGCTGTAATAAACAGACTTGTGTGTTTGAAGTAATAGAACATTTACCCAGAGACAGCTGGCACAGGACATTCACATATGAAGAACTACTGCTTTTTAGCAATGTCAATAAAAGGGAAAAAAATAAAAGAACCAAGAAATAATACACAATTGCCTAAAATATGATTTGCTCTTTGTAGTTGCTTAATGTAATAATACTAATGAAGCACAGTTTGTACTGAAGTTGTTTTCTTTTTACTTTGGAGGTAACTTATAATCAAATTGTCATGAATTACTGCAAACATTTGCTTTCATTATTCAGTTCTGAGTGATAGATTGTTTTTCTCCTATTTTTCTCTTCCAATCTAACTTGAGTGTAATTTTCTCTAGTTTCTAAGACTTTGGACCTCTCCTGCAATCATTCGAGCCCTCCCACAAAGGCCAGCACTGCAGGTTAAATACCAGCGGCCAAATAAATCTGTGCCATCCATCAAATATTGACTTCATGACTCCCATTAAAGGGTGAGCCCTGAATTTTAAGAAGCCTGTTTTATTGATTTGTGCCCAAGACTCTTTCAAGCCAAGCAGAGAAGTCTATTTTGCGGTGTTATTATTGTTTGTCAGAAACAGGGCCCAGCCTCCTGTTGACATTTTTACCATGGTCTGACTTTGTTTAAACTATCAACAAATGCATGATGTTCAGGAGAGTTTTTATGTCTTGGTCATGTAGGATTCCTTCTGCTGGTCTGCATGTATGAAAAAAGATTCTGATCCTTTTGACTTACTGAACAGCCACACAAAAACAGTATTGAAGCTGTCTAAAGCCTCCATATAAAAGATGGGTCAGTGGAAAGCAAGTTATTTTGTTTTGTTTCTCCCTTGGTCAATAATCCAATGAAGAGTAACCCCTTAGTTTGTATTTCACTGCAGTGCTGAGGCCCCCAGACTGGAGCCCACTGGTTCCCACTGAAAAACATAAATCCTTGAAAAGGGGTCAGAGCGGCTATGTGACTCAGTGGTTACAGCAGCTGCCTCCAAAACAAAAGGTCCCAAGTTCAAACCCCACTCAGCATTCTTGCTGGGGCTTCTTGTTGGCCTGCGAGCTGGTGAGGGACCTTTGTTGCATGTCACCCCTCCCCTCATTTCCTGGCAGCACTCTGCTGTCACTGAACAGGGGAAAAAAAAGGCTCTATAGCTATGGACTAATATCCATTGGGTGCTCTCTTTAAAAAGACTGTGTGGCATTACACCAAAGTAAACTACATTGTGTGTAGATTGACTAATATGATGATGGAACAAAAATAAATCATTTGGATGCATATCAACTATTTGTATGTATGTCGATAGCTTTAATTTTAAGTGATATGAGTAGAGTCATCATTACTTCAGCTGAAAACTTGGGGCCCTTTGATGGCATAAAGCACACAGGGCAAGGTGCAAAGTGATGTTGGTGCTGTATAGTCCACAATCTGGCCTGACTCCAAGTGTAAAGAGTTTGGATGAAGTTGCTCGTTCAAACATGCATATTTTTGTCATAGCCTAGTTCAAACCAGTCAGAGTGTTCGCTCTATTTCAGAGCAAGCCCTGGCAATTTACTTGCTCTGTACAGCAAAACTACCAGTGTAATAAAGTGTAATTTTACCTCCACTCTGAGTTAAATTGCTTTCAGTGTTGGAGTTATTTGACAGTATTAAACTTCAGTGTTAGTCCAGCTTTTTTAAGGGTCAGTTCATCTAAACTCACCTCACTGCCAATGTGAATCGGAGAGGGGTTTTCCCATCATGCCCCTGGGCAGTGTTTATATGTGTTTTAGCTGTGTTTAGTTGTTGCCTGTTGTACAGTGACCACAATATTATTGTTGTTTTTGATATTTAACATGTCTGCACTTTTAATGAAGGTATCCACTGAGTTAGTTGCTTACCTTTAAGAATCTTCAATAAAGGTAGTTAAAAATTAAGAGTTAAAATATTAACACTTTTTAAAGTGTGAATTTAACCCAGAGCACGTGAGAATTACCCCCAAAAGTGTTACATTTAACACAATGGGAGTTGAATTGACACTGATGATTTTCATACAGTATGAAGGTGAAGTATGATTCAGTGTCCCCCATCCCCAGCACCCATCATTTCCTCACAGAAAAGTTTAAATTATCACTGTTAGTACAACATAGAGACCTGATTTTGTGATTTCAACTTTCTAAAAGCAAAGATAAGAAGGCCAAATCACTGAGCTTATGGGGGCACCTCCCAAACCTCCATAGGGGTATCTCTAACTAGATTAACTAAGATTTAATTTGCAGTTATCCCTTACATCTTGAATTACTGGACATTTGTTTCCACAAGTTAATTGCAATATCTTCTATTTATTATTATTATTATTATTATTATTATTATTATTATTATTATTATTATTACAACTACTACCACTACTACTCTTATTGGTAACTTAAAAACACACAATATAAATTAATTTAGCTTATGCTGTGCAGCTTTATGTGTTTAATTTCTGTTTTTGTTCACCACACACTGCTGTTTCTTATAAATAGATTTTTAATCTCTTGTTTAACCATCAGTGGCCTCCAAGAGGGCCTAAGTATTATATTAAATAATTTTTAAACTTCTTCAGTTTTTAATTCTATTATTTTATAGTTCAAATCAATGTCTTAAAATGTGTTTAAAAAAAATGCCTTAAAACACACACCTTTTCCATTTATGTTGTCATGGAAAGGGTTAAGTGAATGAGGACAGCTATTTAACCAATCAGAATTCCCAGTTGCTGCTGTTTCTGGGCAGGATAATTCTAAACTCAAGGCTCTGGCCAGGCAAAGCACTCAAAAACATACAAGGGTGGGGGAAAAAAGCTTCTAAATTATAGTAATCGAAAAGTGTAATTTGTTGCTTCTCCCTTCTAATCCCCTGCCCAGTCAGAGAATTCATGTCTGATTGAACATCTACATAGACTTGTCAAAGCTTTACATACTCAAACTCAAATTTTCCTGGCTTTCAGCTGTGCAAGGTGACTGCTGCTTAAGACACTGCAGACCTCCAACATGACTGCAACAGTTACACAAAGCTTTGCTCAAGAAAATTACCTCTAAACACATGAGATCAGCGACCCTGCTCTCTTAAAGTAAACACAACCTGTAACCTTTGCTGGGCCGCTCATCACATTCAAGCCTCTCCTGAGCTGCCTCAGTGTAATAACTCTCACCTCCCATGGCAGTCTGTGTGAAATGGGCCCGACAGGGGTGGGTGTGTGTGTGGGTGTGTGTGCGTATGTGTATGTGTTACAGTGTGCAAAAGATTCAATTCTGACAGCAGAGAGAGGGAGAGATGTGGGACAAACTAGCCTTTATTACCATAGTGTATGTATACTGTTTGAGGTAAAGAGTGTGTGCATGCTAACTAGGAAGGCCAGAATCCCAAACCTACTAGAAAGACAGTGACAGTTCCTTCTGATGGCCAGATTGTAAACTCTGTTATCTCTGATGATGAATACTCAGTACAAACAAAAAAGCATTTTTAAATATCCAGTCATCACATCCAGCCAGAAATTTTCAAAAATTATTTCAGCTAACATTACACCGAACAAGAAAATCTAAACTAATTATGGAACGTTTAATCATCATATCATCTTAATCATCTAACATCTTATTTTTATTAATGTGTCATTGTTGTTAGATTAAAACAATTTGCTGATTTCTGTCAATGTTAATTTTGAATGTTTAGTCAGACTGCCCCCACTGAAATGATAAGCTTTAATTTAGTTATTAAAGGTAAATTTGGTTCACTACACCATGCTGAATTGTTTTTACAACAGCCTAGACAGTTTTCTGTATGTGTCTGTCTCCTGACAGGTGGATTGTGTTGATGTTGAAAATGTTCACCCCTAAAATACAAATTCAACCAGCCTTTGATCAGCACCACAGAGCGTCACATTTTTCCTGCATAATAACAGTCTACAACCGACTCAACTTTCTTAAGACTAAGAAACATCTTAATTGGTTCAGCAAGAAGTTTACATAAGGAGAGATGCTGAACCCTGTCAAGCAACTAGGATGCAGCGGCCTTTATGAGAAAAACTACTAATTATAAGTACAGCAAAATATGTGCAGGAAAAATGGCTGCCTGTGGTCTTTCTGGAAGCTATCACACTAATAAAATTTTAAATTAAAATACAGAAACTTAAAGGAACAGTCTGGAACCAGCAGCATAGCAACTTTTAATATCCAACCCCAATTCCCAAAAAGTTAGTAGACTGTGTAAAATGTAAATAAAAATAGAATGCAGTGATTTGCAAACCTCATTAATCATACTTTATTCACAATAGAACATAAACAACACATAAGATGTTGAAACTGAGATGTTTGACCATTTAATGAAAAATATTAGCTAATTTTGAATATGATGGCAGCAGCAGATCTCAAAAAAGTAGGGACAGGGCCATGTTGACCATTGTGTAGCATCCCCTCTTCATTAACAACAGTCTGAAAAGTAGGGATGGGGCAACAAAAGGCTGGAAAAATGAGTGATACCAGTGAAAAGACAGTTATAGGAGCATTTAGCAACTAATTAGGTTAATAGGAGAAAGGTCAGTAACACAACTGGGTATAAAAGAAGCATATTAGAGTAGCAGAGTCTCTCAGAAGTAAGATGGCCAGAGGTTCACTATGCATCTTAAAAACTTTGGAACGATTTCAGAAAAATGTTCTTCAACGTGAAATTGTGAAGACTTTGAATATATATATATATGTATCATGTAAAGGAGATGCCTGTAAACACAATCCAGAAATGCCACCATATTCTCTGGGCAAAAGCTCATTTGAAATGGGCTGAGGCAAAATAGAAAACTGTTCTGTGGTCGGATGAATCACATCTTGAAATTATTTTTGGAAACTACGGATGTCGTGTCCTGTGGACCATTCAGCTTGTTCTCAGCGCACAGTTCAAAATCCTGCATCTTTGATGGTATGGGGTTGCGTAAGTCCCTATGGCATCGGCAGCTTACACATCTGGAAAAGCACTATTGATGCTGCAGATATATGTAGATATTAGACCAGTATATACTCCCATACAGACAACGTCTCTGTCAGGGAAGGCCTTGCATTTTTCAGCAAATCTAATACTTAACCACATATTGCATCCATCACAACAGCATGGCTTCACAGTAGAGGAGTTCAGGTGCTGAACTGGCCTGCCTGCGATCCAGACCGTTCACCAATAGGAAACATACGGAGCATCATAAAACAAAGTCTGTCAAAGAAGACCCAGGACTGTTGAGCAACGAAAATCCTACATCAGGCAATAATGGGACAACATTCCTCTCCCTAAACTCCAGCAACTTGTCTCACTTCTTAGATGTTTGCAGAATGATGTTAAAAGAAAAGAGGATACTACACAATGGTTAACATGGCCTTGCCCCTACTTTTTTGAGGAATTGCTGCCATGAAATTCATAATGAGCTAATATTTTTTCATGAAATGGTAAAATGTCTCAGTTTCAACATCTGATATGTTGTTTATGTTCTCTTGTAAAAATACAATACGGGTTTATGAGATTTGCAAATCATTGCATTCTGTTTTAATTATGTTTTTACACAGTGACCCAACATTTTTTGAAATTTGGGTTGTATATGTCCTATAAATGTGAAAACGGCCAAAATGACTTCTGTGGTCTTTCTAGGTTTAACTCTCAGTCAGAGGTTATTTGTAGATATTTTCTGCACACACACACTAACTCACATGTTCTCCTCAGTAGCAAGTATATTACGTGCTTCAGTGAAATGTGTCTGGTCTAGGAGATAAATTGTGCAACACACACACACAAGCACAAACTAGCCACAGTATATCTCCTGTGGTGGTAGTTGTAGACTTCAGGGGTGGTGGTACCTTAGTTGATAGATAGCAGCTTTAGATATGATGCTGTGCGTGTGTGTTACTGTCAGTTACATCTCCAGCTCTAACTTGTAGGGTCTCTGGGATTGTTTCACAGCTAGAGTGATGAATTGTGACCAGCACGTGTAAGTGTATATGTGTATGTGTTTGTGTGTGTGTGTTGTGTCAGCTCTATAACTTGTGGAGTCTTGGGGATACTTCCATAGCGAGTTGATGTATGGTCTGGGGACTGGCCAATAGGAAAAGTGCTGAGGTTCACAGTGTGTGTGCGTATGAGAGAGCGATATCCCACAGAGGAGAGCAGGCAACATGAGTGATGGACAGAAAGCCTTGCTTACATCAATCTGCTTTACTTACTCACACACAAACTCATTCTCTCTCTATCTCTCTCTCTCTCTCTCTCTCTCGCTCTCTCTCTCCCCTCTCTCTCTCTCTCTCTCACACATGCTTGTCTTGCATTTCTTACTTCCTTTTCTCTTAATCCCCAGCTGCAGTCCCTGTCTTCTTCTTTGAGCTCACTCACATGCATTGCTGTGAACAGGTACTGCCATCATCCTGATTTCTTTTTGCTTTTTTATTTTTTTATTTTATTTTATTTATTTTTTTTATATTTGTCACATTTAAATATTTGAGATCATCAAACAAATCTTAATATTAGACTAGGATATCCAAGTAAATACAAAATGCAGTTTTTAAATGATGATTTCACTTATCAAGAGAAAAGGCCATCCAACTTCTAACTAACCAATTTTTTGAAAGCTGAGTTTATTTTCACTAGCGACATCCAGGTCTCATTAATACCAGACTTGTTGAATTAAAAAAAAAAAGAACACTTTAACAAAACTTGTCTGACAGTGAAGTCGTTTAAAAGATCTCAAAACGCATCATGCTGCCATCTAAAAAAGTTCAAGAACAGATAAGAAACATACTTTTTGACATTTACTAGTTCTACCAGCCATTTAAAGGCTTTTGGACTCCTGCAAATCACAGTGAGAGCCATTATCCACAGACGAAGAAAACTTACAACAGCGGCGAACCTTCTCAGGAGTGGCCGGCCCACCAAAATTGCTCCAAGAGCTCACTGATGACTCAGGAGGTCACAAAAGAACCCAGAACAACACCTACGGACATGCAAGCTTTACTCGACTTAGTTAAGGTCAGTGTTTATGATTCAACAATAAGAGACTGAGAAAAAAATGGCACCCATGGAAAAGTTCCAAGGCCACAACGACTACTTACCAAACAGAACACAAAAACTCATTTCACATTTAACAGGAACCATCTTAATGATCCCCAAGACTTTTGGGAAAATATTATGTGAACTGACATGAGCAAAAGTAGAACTTTTTGGAACGTGAGTGTCCCATTATATCTGCTGTAAACCTAACACTGCATTTCAGAAAAAGAGCATCATACCAAAATTTTAACACGTCGGTGGTAGTGTGATGGTTTGGGGCTGCTTTGCTGCTTCAAATCCCAAAAGAGAATGTCCAACCATCAGTTCATGACCTCAAGCTCACACTTGGGCTATGCAGCAGGACAATGATCAGAAACACACTGGCAAGTCCACCTCTGAATGGCCTAAAAAAAAACAAACAGAATTAAGGTTTTGGAGTGGTCTGGTCAAAGTCTGGACTTAAATACGATTGAAATGCTGTGGTTTGTACCACAGTCGTTTTGATTATACTTAGGAAAAACCTCAGTGTGCACTGATTGGCATGTCAAAAGCTGTTTAAGTCTGTTTATTGTAATCTAACAGCTGAAGTCACACAGGCTTTTTTCAATTCTTTTTACTGTCTTTGAGGGTGAAAGAGCAAGGAAAACAGCACAACAATCTGCTCAAGCAACTGTGTGACTTCCTGTCTCTGTTCTTAGGTTAGTAAACTGTTAAAAGCATATACAAGCACACTTAAAAGGTACAAAATACCAGCAGGTTAATTCATAAACTGTGTGAGAAATGTCTCAAGTGACTGGGTGACTGTAGAATGTTGTTCAATGTGAATTTAAGATTATATTAGCCACTCGTTTTTTCAAACTAATGTGTAAGCTGTAAGCTCAGGGTGCAATCCTGAGGCCAGTATCACCACCAAGGGTGGCACAACCAGTAACTAGTTTTTAGTGACAATTCCTTTCATGTAGGGCCAGGTAGGTTGGCTTTTTCCCTTAATAAATGATATCATTTTAAAACTGTATTTTGTATTTACTCAGGTTGCCTTTGTCTAATAATAATCATTTGTTTGATGATCTGAAACATTTAAATGTGCAAAAGTTTAAACAATGGGGGGGGGGGGGGGGTTCACAGTACAGTACAAACATGCACACACTGAAGGTTTAGCAGCTGTACAGCTTGTGCTGCACCACTGTGGCCTCTATTCTCCTGGCTATTCAGGTGATTGTGATACAGTGATGGAGCAAGACTGCCCTGGCCTCATGGTCTCTCTGTCTCAGGCTCTGTGGCTAAACAGGCCATCAGGACAGGAGTGAAGGGAACACTAAGTCCCTTAAGTACAACACAGAATGGACAAGAATGAAAACACAGGCAGTAGTCTGTATTATTAAGCAAGGCTATGATGAACTCTAATCAGATGTAGATTTTTGGGACTCATGGACGATAAGTTCAAACTCTGGTCTTGTTTTCGGTGTGCTTTGGCTGGAAAATTAAAATGAACCATGCATATTTTGATGATGCTGACTTTTTTGAAGTAAAGATTATGATCTTTGATATGTATATTATGTTTACTTCTTATGAGTCATTTTAGAGAATATTTGTTAAATTATTTTTAATTACATCCAGGTCTATTACTCCCTAAATACAGACCATGCACTGTGCCTAGGTAATTTACCACACAAAAACTTAACAAAAGTGTCACACTTTGATAAATTAACACTGCATGTATTTATACTCATAGACTGGTGCTATCTACAATCAATCAATAAGTGTAGTGTCCACTCAGTCTGATTATATCTATAATTTATTTTATCCCAAACCATGTATATATTTTTTTTCAGAGTACATTGAGCATTATGTATTAATCGTGATTAATTAAGGTCCATAATTAGTGCATTACCTTTTGTGATTTATCAGATGCTTTAATCTTTCTTTCAGCACACTTTGGTTATCCACAAACAGCTCAGTGGACAAGTCAAAAGGCATCTGCACCTTGTGATATTAAACATTCATCTTTTTACTGTTCCTTTACTTTCATTTTCAATCCATAACAACTTTTGTTGTCCAAGGTTAAGCTCATGTCATAATCTTTGTCTACCTGAAGTTCCTTTTTTCATTCAAAATAAAAGCAGCAGGTCTGTGTCCAAGACAGACAGTACACAAATCCAAAACAAAACAAACAGTTTAAAATATAAAACACTGGAATGTCAAAATGTGACAAAAATGTGAGACTATGCAACATTGACTACAGAAATTCTGAGATTAATCATGAATAGGCTTTATGCTGCTGGTTTTCATTGATTTATCAAAAGCAGTCAATACAGTTGATCAGAATTTTCTCAGACATTGGGCAATATTGTTGGACTTCAACACTTGTAAATGGTTTAATACCTTTTTACTAAACTAGCACAATCAGGACATTTGTGTTTGGTATATTGTTTCATTGTTGTTACAATGCTTCTTGGCAGTAAGTCTTATTCTGTTGGAAAGACTGTTTATTTCCCTTTAAATGGTGCCACATTTGTAAGGAACATGCATTTGTTGCTGCAGCTGAAATGAGTGTGTGGGTTGAAAATTTGCCAAATCTTCTCTGCGAATGCCAAACAACCGATTCTGCCATTGACTCTTGTTTCATGGTGTTTGATGGATTGGATGAATGAAGTCTAAAGAAACAAGACATATTGGCAATTTACAAATTTCTTCATTTAACAAACAGGCGCCTCGGTAGCGTGTGGAAGAACCATACACAGCCACAACAGCCTGGCACTTCCTCCTTATGCTGGTCACCAGCCTGGTCACACACTGCTGTGGGATGGCATCCCATTCTTCAACCAGCATTTGTCTCGAGCCAGCCATTGTGGTTGTGTTGGTCACTCTGGAACCAACAGCACACCCAAGCTAATCCATAAGTGTTCAATGGTGTTGAGGTTAGGACTGCTGCCAGGCCATTTCATCCTCTCCACTCCCAAATTCTGGATTGCCACTCGGCGCAGAATCTCCTTTTTTTTTTTTTTTTTTTTTTTTTTTTTTTTCATTGTTTCTGCGTCTTCTCCACAGTTTGGTCCTACAATCCAATTGCTATAAGCAGAATCTGGACTCACTGCTGAACATATACCTATACAGATTAGTCAAACATGGTATGCCAATTCTTAGAGCAGACACCTACTGACCACTGTAGCAGGCCCCATGCTCACAGGCACCTGACTGTCAGCACCTGGGGGTATCAGAAGCTAAAGTCAGTGGCAGAAGTAGAATAAGTTGTTTAGCTGTTTGGAGAAAATTTGGCAAACTTTTCATGGGCGCAACCCACATATTCAGCTCTGCTGCTCATCCCACAAATGCATGTTCCTTACAAATGTGGCACCATTTAAAAGGGAAATAAACAGGCTTTCAAACAGTATAAGATTTATTGCCAAGAAGCATTGTAACAACAAAGAAACAATCTGCCAAACACGAATTTCCTTACTTTTTGAGCAAAGTCCATAAATCCCAGTCTGAGCACACACCATCAAACATCAGCACCTACCTATGCTGAAATGGAGAAATGGACATTACTATACTCACTTTACTGAGTGTTTTAATGCCACAAATAGCGAGAGTTTACCCTAAATTTGGAAGATCTGCTTTTAGCTTTCATGCTTCTAAAATGTTTAAACAATTTACACAAAGTCTCTAGATTGTAACGTTCATTTCTCTTGGACAATTCAAGATGATGATCCCAAATCATTTCACCACAATGTATGGTTTATTTTAATAGTGCATGTTTGTTCGATGTCCTCAGTGATTATTGAGACTTAATTAAAGGCTAAATTAAACAAATATAATATAAAATGAACATTTTGGGGCTCATCTCAGGACAGTGTGGTCTCACATGGTCTTCATCACTGTCTGTTTTTTCATTTACTCTATTCTTTCTAGTAAATGAGATCTGTATAAGGTCCACAATCAAGTGTTTTGTGAGGGTAATTATGCCAAAACAAGGCATTTGAGGATAATAACGGAAAAAAAAAAAGACCAAACAGATCCTTTGTCAAGACAAAGAAAAGTGTTTTAACCCTTTAACTCCTGAGCCTCTGGACACATTCTTATTTTAACTATAAATGGCACAGAAAGTGTCTTGTAAGTGCTTTTGCCCATTATTCTAGAGTACTTTATTATCTGGCAGTTGTGTACAATGTACTGCATGTTTAAAAAGTGTTGTTTTTTTTTTTTTTTTTTTTATTTTTAACTGTTTGAATTAAAACTGAGGGCTCTTCTCTTATTTTAACCATAAAAGGCCCAGAAAATATCCTTTGAGTATGTGCTTTTGCCCATTTTTCCACAATACTTAGAACTTTTAATATATGGCAGTTATTTTCATATTACTGCATGTTAAGTGTTTTAACAGTTTAAAATGAAGAAACACAAATTACGGGGGAACTTTATGCTAGAATCTTAGTGGGAAAAGGGGAAATTACAGAAATAACCGCATGCTGGCTGTAAAGCAGTTTCTTAGCTTTCAGAAACTGTTTGAATTTTTCCGATAGCACAAATGTTCATGCAGTTATGGTCATGTAAAGTGTGCTTCAACAGTGCGTCGTCAACAACGCGCTAGGAGTAAAAGGGTTAAAGGAGGAACCACTTGAAAAAAAGAAAAACACTCAGCTTTTGGCCAACACTTGAGTGGAGTAAATGCTGAGGAAATCTCTGCTTGATACAGCACTCCTCTGACGGATTACAGAACCTTGGTTTGAACTTGTATCAGAACAGTAGTACAGACAGACAGACTGACTGATAGGGGAAAAAGACATTGTTGATTGTATGGTTGGTGGGTTTAGAGAGAAAAAAGAAAATTTGTAGTTGGCTTCAAACAAAATGTTTAATGTTGTTACATGTTAGGCCTCCTACTGTATGTATGCAAATTAGCATTCTGGTCTCAGTATTGCTGTTACACAGTTGGAATTGGACGGTAACATAAAGAACATAAAGTTACTTCAGGGAAATTCATCTCCGTTTAAGTCATTGTTGGCTGACTCTAGTTGCCAGCATTTTTGCACACATCAAATACCTTACTGGTAAAACATCATAACTTCTGAATGCAAAACAGAAAGACAGCCAATATATATTTTTTTCAATCTCACTCTTCCATTACGGCACAGGGAAACTGTTTGTGTTCATCAAAATGTTAAAGAAGAGACGCCACATGTGCATTTGTAACATAATTCATCACACATCTGGTCATCTTTTACCCCGGCTTCATCCGATGTTGCCAAGTTGTCTGCCAACCATCTCATACTCATACTCTCCCAACTGTTCACTTACATCTGTCTAAACACCACAAGCCAGTTCCTTTAAGCGTTCAAACTCAGATAATCTCCACAGGTGCTGAGAGCAGATGGGGAACTGCTGAAACCAAATCTAACACTTCTACATCTACTGCTAATCCTCAACATCAGGGCACACCCTGCAGTGAAATTAAGATGTTACACTCATCAGACTCTATCAGAGATTCACAGTGAGGCCCAAAGGTCACAGAGAGGAGGAGGTCGGGAGGAAGTCAGTGAAGACAGTTAGAAGAAACTCAGAGCCGTTTTTGTTTTTGGTGTTATAAATATATTGATTCATCTGTGAGAGCTACCAAAAAAGAAACAACCAGCGTAAAGACTGACTCTTCTATACGGGCCGCTGCCACAGGTGTCAGATGAGGTCATTAAGAACAGAAACAGATTTTACATTCCAACTGCAAAGATTCTTGGTATGTTTGACTGTTTAAAAGTTTGGCTATTGTAATGTATTTTGTGTTTATCATATGGGTGACTCTCTGTGGAGGTCTACCAGACACGTCCTACTGGGGGGGGGGCTCATAACTCCCTGAGGGATACATTCAAAAACATTCTTTCTGCAAAGAGCAGCTTTCAGTAGTATTGTAGTCAGGACCACACTATCCAAGACCAGAGTGCACCAAGACCAAGACTTTTGGGGGTCGAGACCAGGATGGAGATATGCCGAGACAAAGGTATGACCAAGACCATAGAAATTAATTTTACAAAAAACATCATCCCAGGGTTGAAAAGTAACAGAGCAATCTCTCTTTAGTTTTCTTTAAAATAAATTTGACAGCAAAAACAAGTTGTCTGCATCTCTGTTTTTAAAGCACCAGATTGCAAAAATGTCAAATCTTAGCAAATTTGTTGAAACATTTTCCTGTCAGCCACTGACAAGAACTGTTATAAATATCTGAACATTTGATGTTTATCTAGATTTGTCAGGTGAATGAGGCCTAAAATAATATGTTATGGTATTTCTGGCTAGAAATAAGATGGACTGGTTTGTTAAGATCTAAGTGTCTGCAGGTCTCCGACAGAGAAGGTGTTTGAATATATTTTCAAGGAGACATAACAATCAGTGACCTAACAGCAGCTGTTTTGACCCTCTGAGGTCTAAAGGTGTTGATTTAACATTATTTTTAATTCACCTTTTTAAGGTACTAGCAAATAACACAAAAGTAGTGGAATGTATGAATAAAATCAAGTGAAGAAAACATGTCTAAAATGAAATCTTGTTAGATTGTTATTTGAGCACAAATGTTATATGTCATTCTAATTTCACCAAAATGAAGCTGAACCTTCTTCATCACTGCTTCTCAATATTTGTTCCAAGCCTTCTGCGACATTCAGACCCTTCGCCATCACTGGAGATCAACAGGTTGAATTCTCTCCTCTCGCTCCGGTCTCTCGCCTTACCTCTCCTGCAAAAACTGTGATAGGGAGGGCCTTAGGGATTCCAGAGCATCAGTTGATTGGCAAAAAAAGGATTCAACCAATTATGTATGCACAAGTTGACAGACAAAGGATTCGTCCAATGCCACACAATGAGAGGTAAAGACATGTGGCCATTGCTCTTTTTGGCCCTGTAGCTCCGGCTGTGAATCAGGTGGGATGGCAAGTGAGGGCAGAAGTGAAAGATGAGATTCTCACATTAATGGAAGTGTTTGAACTGCATTTCTATGACATAAAACGACAAAGATATATAAAAACTTAGCAAAAACTGAGCAGCTAGTGCCCTGACCTCACAGGATTAAGTCATATTACAACATTCATTAATCAGGAACTGAAACTGACATCATCTGCCCAGCCTGAAAAAAATCATTAGTCATCACCAGGGGGTGTAAAGAATGAAGGGCTTCTCCTTATTATCACATAGATGACATCTTAGAAAAGCACATCAGTTGACCAGTCTTCATGGAAAATCTTGTGTCCAGCCAGTCCAAGACTGAGATAAGACTGAGTAAAAATGTTCTCCATTCCAGGACAAGACCAAGACATTTAACACATGGTCTTGAGACTCGTCTCTAAACCACGACTGTGCTCAAGTACTACAACGCTAGCTTCCAGTGTGGCTCCTTGCTCTTGATTTCATAAAGAAATGTGATTGAGGTCTGAAGTTCTTGCTGGTCTGCTGCTTTTCTATCGCTACATCTAAGCTAATTGCTACCCCGGCAGCCATTGTATACACCAGCTTAAAACTTATGCCAACATCTTTCCGTCATGAAAGGCTTTCAGTGTGGCTCTTTGCTCTTAATTTTTGTTTGAAAAAAGAAATGTGGTTCAGTTCTGATAAAACTGCTACACCGGCAGCCATTGTACCAACTCACAGTACAATCCCAAACCCTTCCCTGCTCTGCTTTAATGGAGATACACACAAGTTCTAGTTTACGCATCGGCTGCTGCCAAACTGCTTCAATTTATGAAGACCAGATTGATCCAAACAGCCGTAAAAAAACGTGCAAAGTATCTGGCCACCTCCAAATTACATCTCCTAATCGCAAATTCTATGGGTACTATGAATTGCAGCTCCAAAATTCTGAGGGTGAGATAGGTTTAGCTGAACTTTGGCCGTTGATCTATGACAAAGGATTTTAGTATCAATTATATCTGCAAGTGGACAAGCTAAGAACTGTAATAACCTGTTTTTATCAACTCTTGATTGAAAAGTTAAATTATCATTCATTCCTTTGCATGACTTACAGTTGGATTACTCCTACTGCTTGTTTTATTTCATTCATTCTTAATTGACTTCTCAGGGACTATGCATATAAATAGGAGATAATTAGCCAGAAGGCTATTTTTCTACCCTGGTCTCTGGTGAGATGAGAGAGTATGAAACCAATTTAAGACAACAGTTAATACATAATATATGACATTTAAAGAAAAGTTAGAAGCAAGATCATGCATATCAGAGAAAAGGCAATCATAAGCATAAATTAAGCAACCAGATGAAAGATTTCCTATCTCTAGTGACTGGGTAGTGATTTAGTGTTAGGAAAACGATAAGGAGGAAAGGAGATTTCCCTTGGCCAGTCTGTGCTTGTTATTCAACACTAAGACATTTTCAGTGGTCATTTCTAACCTTGCAAAGCCAGTGGATTAGCTGGATTTCATGTTTGTCGTCAGGTAGATGCATCTCGCAAAGCTTCAAGCTGATGTGTTTGTTCCTGTCAATAAAAACACCAATCGAGGCAGTAGCTAGGGATGGGGTTCAGCTGTACTGCAAGACAGAAAAAAACTGTGACCAGTAAAGAGATCAGCCTGGGTGCTGTATAGCAGGATCTTTATCAGAATTTGACATTTCTTTATTAAAGGAAGAGAAGAACCACTCTGAAAGCTTTTCTTGGTGGAAAAAATGTATTTGCTCTTCTCCCTACAAGAGTTTGATGTACCAACTGGTTCTGCTAATAGTGAACGACAGTAATTGCTGTCTGTCAAGCTCACGTTATATGCAGCCCACATCTACTATGCCATATGTTTTGCCACTGATTTGTCCATAAAGAATGTGACACAGCCTTCCTTCAGTTACCCTCTGAGATTTTTTTTTTTGACGTTTCCAATACACTGTGCATGGGGTGTTGCCCAGATGGATGCAAATACAGTTAAAGTAATGGATATTTGAAACAGTCTATCTGGCGTGTGAGGTTAAGGTCTTTTCCACTTCTCTGTATGGCAGGCCTCTTGCCCCTATCTGTTTGTGATTTCATGGATAGGATCTCAAGGCGCAGTCGGGGGAAGGAGGGTTTCCAGTTGAGGGAGATAAAACATTTCCTCTCTGCTGTTTGTAGATGATGTGGTTCTGTTAACTGTCTCAGCTGGGGACCTCCAGAAGGCACTGGGACAGTTTGCGGCTGAGTGTGAAGTGGCTGGTATATGAGAACAGGCACCTCCAAGTCTGAGGCCATGGTCCTCTGCTCTGAAACAGTGGATAACTTCCTTCGGGTAGGGAATGAGTCTTTGTCCCAAGTGAAGGAGTTCGAGTATCTCAGGGTATTGTTTAGGTGCGAGGGTAGAATTGGCTGTTAGAGTGACAGGCAGATTGGTGCAGCAGCAGCTGTTTTGCAGTGGCTGTACAGCACTGTTATGGTGAAAGGCAAAGCTTTCGATTTCCAGTTGATCTTCTTCCCAACCCTCACTTATGGTCATGCACTTGGTCATGTAGGTAATGACCAAAAGAATGCTATCCCAGGGGTTCGTGCGGTTGAAATGAGATTCTCAAGGGGGTGTCTCGGCTCAGCCTTAGAGATAGGGTAGGGCGCTCGGACATCCAGTAGAGCTGCTGCCCCTTCTCATTGAAAGGAAACAGTTGAGGTGGTTCAGGCATCTGATCAGGATGCTTCCTGGTCGGAGGCTGGAAAACATCTCTGGGGAGAGGGAAGTCTGGGTTTACTTACTTGGCCTGCTTCAACCGTGACCTAACCCCAGATAAGTGGAAGAAGATGGATGGATGAATGGATAGATTCTCCATAGTACCAGCACTCCTGGCCCATAGGTATGGTACTAACTCTGCCCGACAGCTGTAACAAATCACTTTGTATCCAAATACAAATATCTTATCCTTGTGTGAAAATATTTTGCTTCTTTCTCTGGGTTGCTTTTTTTCTGACAGACCTCTGGTGGGGTGATAATAAATGATCAAGAGCCTTTACAACAGCAGAAGTGAAATATCACAAATAAACAACCGAGTACTTTGCATTAGTTACTGACGTTCCTATGGGTTTGTCCCCTAAAAAATAACATTTTCAGAAAAGGGATGCCTTTTGTCTCAAAGGCCTAGGTGTCTGTTACAACGTGTCTAGTGGCTTTAGTCAGACACAGACTGATATTTGACAGAGTGAAAAAAGTAGACCATGAGGAATTTGGTCTTTTGTCTTCTCTTACAGGCCCCGTCAGGATTTAAAACTTTTTATATATCTAAGTACTTTACCCATAAATGTACAAGGTCCATTGGTCCTTAGGGACCATATTATCCCTAACAAATTCCTCATTTAATTGAACTTAAACTTCTTTAAAAAGGTCATTCATGGTGTTGCTATTGTTTCTCTTGAGGGAGATTATTAATTTATTAAGGTCCCCTTTATTTAACAAGGTTTGAATTAAATTAATTTGCCTGTATATTTTTGGTTTTACTGGAATGACCTCTATGCTAACATTTAAGCCCATTTAAGCTCTAAAGCTATGAATCTGCACATAAACCAGATGCTGTCAAGTACATATGTAAGCAGCATGGAGTAGTGGAACATACAGATCAGGTTTTCAAGCCTTTTACAGGTATATAAATAATTTATTTTCAACTCTAATTGCCTTCCTGTTTTATTTATTTTGCACATGGACATCAGCAATGTTTTATCTTATGATGAAAGTTTATTTTCATGATGGTTTTTTTTTCTGTGTTGTCAGATGCAGATGGCCATCAGAAAGATGGAATTATTTACACCATCCATTGCTTTTCACACCTCAGCCAGGCTGTTATCAAGCTTTTATATAGAAAAAAAAAAAGGATTGGAGTCTTTAGAATGGATTTAGATCAAAGGTGTGATAACTCGGGAGTTTGAGTGTTTCATAAACAAAGATTAGAGAGATGGGTGGAAAAAGGAGGGGGAAAAGGAGAGAATAAAGAGGAAGTCAAGAAGTCAGTGACAGGTATTGACATGGAGGTATGACATTTGATTAGGTGAACACAGAAGCAGAGACACACAGGTTTACATATGTGTGATTCTTATTTAAATAATGTTTTCTGTTCCACAGAAGTATTTTACAAGACTTTTTGTTCAGTATGACCGTAGTGCCAGTGAAGAGTGCCATGGTTATTCTCCTGCTGACCAGAAGCTTAATGCTTAAATTACATTGGGAAGAGCTTTATTAATGCTTAATAAATCATACAGGTTATCCTTTAAGATGGTTTCATATGGCGTCATGAATGGTCATCTCGGTGAGTTGGTGCGCTTTGTTTCATTTTATTTTTTGTGTTGTTTTGTGAAGACTGTTAAATAAAACCGCCACCTAATAAGGCATGTTAGCTAAACAGAAAACCACTGTTCTGTTTTTCATTCATAAATTTTTCATAATGAGGGAGAAATGCACTGATAAAAGCACTTCCTGGTTGCTTTTGGAGGTGATCTCAAAATGCGCACATGCACTCTTGCGTTACTTCCAGAACACATGCGTATTACTTTGGTTATAGATTAACTTTCTTATCAGTTTTTTAATGCAGGGCTTTATTTTGAGTAAATTTTTTGGCTCCTTCCTTCACTGTTTAAATCAAGGTTTTTGTGACGAATTGATGACTTCGACCCACAAACAGAGGACGAGCCAAGGCAAGAGAAGAGGCCAACAAGATAGTAGAATAGTCAAAAAGTCAATGAAATTATCACGTGCAAGAGGCACTGAGTGGAAGGTTGAGAGAACCAATTTACCACACATGAAGCTAAAGGAATACTCTGGCATCTGAAGGCTCAACATGAGGGGGTAAAGATGTGATCTTGATTTCACAAAGATTGGCTGCAGCTGTGGCACCTAATGAGCAGTAGCCATGACTGCCCAGTACTCCTGTCCTCCCCAACCAATCTGCAGTGAGAGAGAAAAACACAGAACCACAGAAAACACAAAAAACAACACAAAAAATGCAAACACAAATTCCCAAACCAAAGAACACAGGAGATCAATCATGCCATTTTGTATAAGCATTATTTACTTCGCTGAAAATAACTTACCTGCTCTGTTTTCATTCTTTACACCTGGTGCTTGTGATGGTTTTCAAACATGATGTTTTCTAGATATTTCCCTGAAACTATCTCAAAGCAACCCTTTAACAAATTATAAACTTAAGCTAGCAAGACAGAGGGTTAAAATACCCAAGTTGGAGCCAGGTGGCCTAGTGGTGCGCCCCATGTACGCGGTCTATCCATGTATGAATCCTTGTTCTTATGACCTCCTAAAGTGGCCTCCTTCCTCCACCCCCGTCTCCTCCAGGAGCATTTTAAGACATGATTAATTCAAATTAATGGGTTGAAAAGCATCCAAAGTGGCTACAATAATCAGTTTGGGAATCAACTTTTCATAAGGCATGAAGCAGAAGCAGTGTTTTTAAGATCCTTGACATTTAAAATTAATGTGCAGCGAACTGAATGACCTGGGGCTTTGAGAAGCTCGGCTCTGATAGATACAAGTGTCTTTGTGGGACTTGTGACCACAATAATTGATAGAATCATAAGTCTTTGAGAAGGCGTAACAACGACTCGAAGCAGATTAGATTCCCAGTTCATTCCTGACTGCAGGCCTTCGGCTAGCTGTGGGAAATCATTACAGTAAATTAACTCCGCAGAAGAAATTGCCACAGACAGATTAGACGTCCATTTCTTCTCAAGATTGTTAGCAACTAATAAAGCCCACTTCAATTTGTTTTGGATATTGAATAAATGCTGATCTCTGTGGGTGTTCTTTTTTCAGTATTTCTGTTAGCCTTGTTTGATTTCCTCTCTCTTCATTATATCCACTTCCATCTTCCTGTCTTTCCCATTTCTTCAGACTCCACTCATCTTACAAGATTCAGTAAAGTGTAGCCATAAACACCACTGACAGCTAGCCAGGCAACAACTCTGTACAGTAAACTGTTTTATCATTCTCCCTACACAGCTCAGGTTTTCAGTTGCTTACAAAGAGGTTTGTAGATTATACAAACAACAAATCAATTAGATTAAAAAAAAGAAAAAAAGAAACCTAACTAATATTGGATATTCAGTCACTCTAGCTTGTTTGTAGGTGTGAATTTGTCAGCTCTTTGATTGGCTGACTACAGTCCAGCATGTACCCTGCTGCTCTACCAAAAGTACGTTTTTAATGTCTGCTAATGCTGATGTACAGTTTGTTGGCGTACATAATGCATGGGTTTTGTAAACTGACATTTGGCAAAGCATCAACCTTCTGTCCTGAAAACTAAAGCCAACTTAGAATAGAAAACAAATGCAGTCCCTGGAGTGTCGAGGCTACCTCCAAAAGCCCCAAAAGTCACATAAACACGTTTTAATTTTTTTATTTATTTATTTATTTTTTTTCTGCATCAGAAATAAACTGTAAAAAGTGTACGGGCTGCTTCAAACAACAAACTTGGCCTGAATAGCTCATTCTTGATCTGCACTAACTTGTGAGGCATTTTTTTCTATTTTAATTAAGGATGTGCCTGTCTTACTGATTGGTGGGCATATTGTAGCTGATGGGCTTGTAGCTGCAGTTCAGCCGATTAATGTACTTAAATAGAGATATATATTTGCAATATTAGAGTATCAACACTCTCATTTACATTTAAAAAAGAGAAATCCTCTTTTGCCATTCCTTACTAACAATGGACTTTTTTTTTTTGAAAACCATGCCACAAAAATGTCCGTGTATGAAACTGTACTGGAGGACAAAGATGTCAATCACAGTGAGCTAGCCCAAATAAAACTATCAAAAATGCCAAGCCTGTCACCAGCTACTTGTCCCAATATGCATTGCTGATGTAGTTCTGCATGTTGTACTGTTACAAGGCCAGCCTGGGGATTATTTTCCATATTTACCTGCCTGTGAAGCTCCAAACAGACCCCTGTGGCTCTCAGCTGCTCAGGCTTTGTTGTCACCATCTTTATTTCAGCTTTCCCTGGAGTGGAGTCTCAAAGTAACGCGTACAGCCACACTTTAATGTCTGAGACCGACAACATGTTATAAAATGTGAGAATTTTCATAATACCCTCTGTGCAGATATTCTGGAAGTCTTTCTGGCTGACTGAAATGCCTTTCCCAGCTACAATAGCAGACTGAGAACTAGTACACAACATCCCTGGCTCCCTGGAGGCTGACAGATGACAACAGAACTTGTCGCAGCCAAACTCTCTGTAGTTCTCATTGTAGTTTAAACTAGGCTGCCACCACTGGCTACAGATACAAAGAAAACACTGGCAATGACAGTAGAGAAAAAGTTTGAAACTTGGTTATATTAGACTATTTACAGGCCAAAAAAAATGTTTACATAAGGCCATTTAAAAGAATACTTGGTATCACTTCTCTTTTTTGCATCAGAGAATA
The DNA here is from genome assembly GCF_018320785.1 of Cheilinus undulatus. NCBI lineage: Eukaryota > Metazoa > Chordata > Actinopteri > Labriformes > Labridae > Cheilinus > Cheilinus undulatus. The sequence continues at coordinate 26,393,110 of NC_054874.1, read as the reverse complement.
AAAAACACTTTTAATTGTATGGAAACTTTGACAGAAGCTTAGAAAGTGTGACGAATAGATAAGTTTACCCATCATTATCTCTGGCTGCCACACTTAATTGTTGAATTCACTGAGATTGGTGATGTCATCATGCTTTATGTATAGAGGATGTACTGAGTGAAGGTGGCCTGTGGCTTGTTTTCTGTATGTCATTTTCCCTTTCTCTCCCCCCAGTTTCCATCTATTCACTGTCTGAATAAAGAGGAAAAAACAATGGACATTTCATAAATACATTTCTTTTTTTGCTTTATGTCTTCACTAGCTATACCTGCTTGCAATGTTAAAATCACACAATTTTATTTTTGTATATGTAAAACTATATAAAGCTAGAATATTCATAGATCTAAAATCAAGCATCTGATACCATAAATCACAAATATTTCTCGATAAACTGGAAAAATATGGCATCAGAGGGAAACTATTAGACTGACTACTTGAAAAGTAGGAAGTAGTTTGTTAAGATGGGTGATCATTGTTCCACTTGTACTTTTGGTGTTCCCCAGGGGTCAATGTTGGGTCCCAACAACCAAGCTATGCTATAGTGCTATAGTCTGTTACAGTGTAACAGATGCAGGGACGTAATTGGGGGCAGGGGACATGTCCCCTGCACTTTTTAAAAAGGCAGTTTTGGTCCCCTGCAGTTTTTACCATCCAAAAACAATATTACGCTATATTAAATGGAGACCGGTTGAGCACTAGGACCAAGCGGAAAACGGCTGCTCAAGCTGAAGCATGTTTCTCTTTAGACCGCCCACTGGCCCACAAGCTCATCGACTGGCTTTGCTGTTTCTTGCTAACGTGTGATTGGCCGTCCCTGCTGTCACTCCATCTGGTTGTAAACAGCGCCTGGACTATAGCACATGAGCGCACCGGTGTTTAGCTAGTTGGCCATGAGTCCACGTTCATCTGCCACTGTAAGTTGTTAACATGTTGGGCATTTGTTCTGCCTGGGTCACGTCAGCTAGACGGATTTTGATATCAGAGGTTTCGTTTACATTAACATTGAATGTGTGTCTGTGTGTGTGAGTGCATGTGAATGTGTGTTTGCTAATTAGGCCCAGCCAGGTGGCAAGATGTCGAAAAAAAGAAAACTGGATATAGAGACTTCTTTAGAAGTGAAAGTGTAAGTTACTCAGAGGAACACATTACACCACAAACTCCTTCCCCTCATCCATCAGAAACTCAGGCTCTCTCCCCTCCTATTACTATTATTATTATTATTAGTAGTAGTAGTAGTAATAGTATTACTTGATTTCTTTTTTAATATTCTATTATTTAACTTTATGATAAACTTATGTATTGCAATTTATATTTTCATATTATGTAATTGTTTTATTCTTGTAAAGTGTCTTTAAATTTTATTGAAAGAGCTGACAAATAAAATATTATTATTATTATTATTATTATTATTATTATTATTACTGTAGAGCCTCAACAACACAGAGATTTAAAAAAAACGTATATTTAAAGCCAAAGAGATACACGTTTTGATTTTTTTTTTCATGTATTATTTGTGTTTCGAAAGGCAGCCACTGTTTAAAAACACTAACAATGAAAGTTTGTGGGAAAAATAAAATAAAACCTTGGATTATAAATGTGATTTTATACATCCATATTGTTTGCGAATAAATTAGACATAATAATTGAGAAACTGAGTTTTTTCTTCAGACTATACCATCAAAATCAATGATTTTTGCATCCCTAATTGTCCCACTGTTCATATGTCATCCATCAAAATTTTTTTGTCAGGTGACAGATAATAGAAATCCAGAAGAAGATACAGGAGGAGGTAGAGCAAGAGAGGCTGGAGGAGATGGAGGAGGTAGAGGAGGAGATACAGGAGGAGGTCGAGGAGGAGAGACTGGAGGAGGTAGAGGAGGAGAGGCTGGAGGCTCACAGGTGAGGTTGAAAGAATAAAGATATGTTAGTCATGAGATTGATCATTGTGACAAATGTTAGAGTGATGATAATCTTATTTTTATAGCTTATTATAGCTTATTATAGCTTATTTTTACTCAAAAATTAGGTATAATTTTATGTAAATGAGGTCTATTGACCATACCCCTCGTACTCAAACCAGTTGTGTCCCCCCCACCTCTGAAATCAAAATTTCGTCCATGAACAGATGGGTACAGTTTCTCCATGGAATTTAGGAGTTTTTGATAAAAATGGGCCACAAAAGAATGTTGCCTCAATTGTACGTGCTATTGAAAATGCTTGAAGCATTTTATTTTTTAACCTGAAAGCCTCTGTTTTTTTGTGACAATTTTCCAATGAAGGTTTTTCCTTCTGGTTACATGCTCTTGCCTTACAAAATAGTGAGAAAAACACAGAGGCTTTCTGGGTATAAAATGAAATGCATCAAAATGTTGATAGTTCGATGTTGGAGCCAACATTAAGCAAATCTACACAGATTGAGCCCAAGCATTTAACATTCTGTCCACCGTGATTGCAACAATGTTGCACCCCTGACACAAGCACCGACGTTTACTAATGCCAGCACAAAGATTTGATGTGAAATCTTTGCTGCTTGAGCTAGGAGAGGCAGTGGAAGTGGCCACCAAGAATCCTTGGGCTTATGGTGCTGGACCAGAAAGGGACACTCCCTTACCTGCTCAGCAGAGGTGGAAAAAGTAGAAGACTATTGTACTTAAGTAAAAGGACACCTACCCTGGTTAAAATGTACTTAAGTAAAAGTACTGGTCTAAAATTTTACTCAAGTTAAGGTATGAATTATTTATTTTAAATTTTACTTGATACTAACTACTGAGTAGCTGCTGAGGAGTTGTGAAGTAAAATATGATCTGTCTTTACTGGCAAGAACAATGAGAGACTAGATCTCCCACCAGGTTGTTCAGGTAATAAAGTAAAATACACTGCAAAATTGACAGTGTTCGATTACACTCGAATTAAATTCAAAACTCTAAAAATTGTCTATGCTAATCTGTCTGAACACATAAAATCACAGTTGGGAGCTCTAACTCGGTGGATAACTTCACCTGTGGTGCAAATGTGTCACACATTAAAATCATGAGCAAATGAACCCCAGCAGGGATCAGTGACAACAGGCAACATCCAAAAACAACTAAAAGCATATAAAACAACATGGACACTCTGCCCAAGGGCATGACAGAGAACTCCACTGTCAAATAATTCCAACACTACAGACCATTTCACCCAGAATGGAGTTTAAATTACATTTTGGGAGTTGAAAATCTGCCATATTTTTGTTGTTTTGAGATGTGATGTCAAATCGTTCTCTTATATGTACCACTGTTTAGTCAACAACGGTGGGAAAAGTACAAGAGAAGAGAATAAAGGAAGGTGGGAGAGTAGGACAAAACATAGGTAGCATATTTTCTGGGAAATTGAAGGAAGAGGTGTGAATTGATAGAGTTTGGGGGGTTAAAAACAGAAAAGGACAGAAAGAGTATCGTCAGTAATGGAAGAAGGGAATACCAGCAGAGAAGGTGTCTGTGCTCTCCGCCTGAGAGAGTAATCGATTTCAGGCTCACAGGCTCTTTTGTGGCCCCCTCAGACTGGATGACTGGCACTGAAATGACTTCACAGTGCAGAAAGAAATGGATAAGAGGGACAAAAAAAAGAGATGGAGAGAAAAGACACTGTGTAAAAACACCAAAAAGGGGGAAAAAAAGACCAACTAAAAGAAAGAGGTGTAAGAAAACTGACATCATAATGGAGAAGTTTAGTGCAGGGAGACCTATCATTTAAAAAGTTACGGTGCAAAAGAGAAGGAACCATAAACTGTGAAGAAAAGAGAATGTGAAGGAGAGGAACCTGATTACATGAGGACTAATTGTTCCTGAAAGTTCCCTTATAAAGCAAGTCAATTAATTAGCAATCTCATTTGTGAGGAATTTTTACTCCAAAATTAAGGCTGCCAACAAGTTGGATTTGGCAGGAATTTTACCTTTATGCTACAAAAACAGATTGTTTCAAAGCAAAAATCGAAACGCTTCTTTTACACCTGTAGTCTGCAGCAGCTTTCATGTTAACTGGTTTAAATGAGTGTTGGCTGTTTATACGGACGGTAATTTGCTCTTCGAGAGAGGCCAAGAAGAAGAGGAGGACATGATGAAGGCTCTGCTTTGTGAAACAAATGTGAAATAATGGGCTTTGGGGATATGTGGTCAATTTTTACTCCTAAATACCCTGTTAAACTTCCACAAATGTGCCTTAATTATTATAGATGCATTCATCAATGACATTGATCACCTGTGTAGGGATGGAAATCCAAACGCAGTTCTATAAGGACCTGGTTCTGTACTGCAATCAAGTCCCATGGGTTCTGTGATATGTCACTTTATCTCCACACTGGTTCAAAAACACTCATCATTTCCCTACAAGGGTGAACATAACACCAACCCACATCAGCACTGAGCATCAGTTTAAAACAAAATGCATGTTTGACAATTAAAACCCTGGCTGCATGTTACTCTTGTAAATGTTAGATTATGGTTCAGCAGTCGTTATGATAAAACATTCTTCCTTACAACTTGCACTGCAAAGTCACTCAGCAAATTCAGAAAGGGTAAAAAACGGATTATGTTTGCACAGAGGGACCAATTGTGTATTGCACACTAAGTTTTAAGTTCAAAAGTTCTACACAGTTTTAGAGCCAAATTTGTTTGGGTGCCTTCCAACCTTGACAGGGCAAAAATGTTTTTTAACTTGTCCAAATGGTCCCACTTGAAGGCCTCCTTAAGGCAGTATCACTCTGCCTCCCTGATCTCTCTTCAAGAATTGGATGTCTTTTCCATCTCTTTGTAGTACCAACAGAATGGATTCTAAGGTTTGGGTAATATGTCTAGACAATCTTGCTTGAATGTAACATTTGCTTGGTGAAGAATAAGAGACATTTAGACAGAAGCTGACACGCCTGGCCAGTCTCTGTTTGGGAAAGCGTTTTTTCATTCTCCTTAACTGGGACTGTTAGACAATCACTTGTGGATTTGTGTTAATTGTATGGGTTAAGAAGCCAGAATACACTTGTATTTAATAATTGCACTAAGAAACTAATGCTGGCCTTACACCAAACAACTTTTCAAGAGATTTCATCTTGCTAAAGTTACAGTGCACTCCCCGATTCAATTGTTAGGTGTAAGGTGGTCATAAAACTCAATCTAAACTGTTTTGAGGCAGTCTTTCTTCAGTCTTGGCATTACGCCTCTCAAATGTGTTTATATTTATCCATGTAAGTCTTTAGTCTGGTCTTATGCAAACTGTTGTTTTTAAAGACGTGATCCATGAAGGCTTACACTAACGTCAACACAGTAGCATCCTGAGAGGAAGAATATTAAATGCCGTAAAGACACACCATGGCTGACTCTTGGAGTCAGAACAGCCACTGTCCAATCCTACATTAGTAACTGTAACCATGCACAGGAGACCTGTCAAGCTTTCAGCAGAAGCTACTATATTACAATGATGTGCTGGCAGGATTTGCAAATCTGACAGTTGGTACTCCAAATGTTTAGAAGGGACGGGGTTAATTTTTCAATCTAGCAAAGCCGAAAAACCAATACTGTGTGGATTTAACAATGTGAAAGACCACATGAACAGTGGCAGCAATTTAGTTTAGCTAGCAATGGGCTAATGTTAAACACACATAATGAAAGCTGACTCTGCATTAAAACTAAATGATAAACTGACTTACCCAGCTGTACAAGAGCATTGTTTTTCCACTACATGTTTGTCCTGCCTGGGTCAAATATTTCTGCCCAAACCTGACCTGAGTCTGAGGTGTTAGAAACTGAACCGGACCATTGTCATTATTCAGCTTGTTTACATAGATTACACATGAATGGACCTTGACAATGACTGAGAAAAGTAAATATTTAATTTGTGTGTAAGCAGTTATAACAAACATAATAAAACAGGTGACCAGCTGTGCCTTCCACACAGTCAGTTGCAGAACAGATGCCAGAGTTTAACATGTGAACAACCCTTAGCCTGATGTTAGCTCACATTTAGCCTGTTAGCACATCAGCTAGCACTGCGGACAGCCTTTTAACATCCTCCATAGAAAAAAAAGCAACAAACCATTACAACAAGATAGCTAGCCAGCCACCTTTAAAACTCAGCATTTTTTTAAAAAATGTGAAGACAATCGATAGTTGTCCAGTGTTAATCCTATCTGATATCTGATGAACTCAACTGTAACCACTGTTAATTTAAAACTATAAAATCGAACCATCCTGGGTTTTTTTGAGTAGCTTAAAAAAAAAGTAAAATGTCCTCTTGTTGATGGCTCTCCCTGCAAGTTATGGATATGGCTGCTGCTTTGAGCTTGAATAGCCAAGATCTCTGAGTACGTAAACTTCACTTTAGGAATGTGAGATGATGCTCTTGCTCTCAGCTCTTAAGGCCAATGTTGTTCTGTTTGAAGTGATTCTGTGCTGAATATTGTTCCACTTCATCCGAGAATTGGTCACAACTGTATTTACCAGTTTCTGAAGTCCACTTCTACTTTCTGCACAGGCTAATGTTTGTGACACCCAAGTGCTGCTTTGGTGTTTATATTGCTATGTGGTCTGAAGTCCTCCTGGTTTTAATATCATTATTTCATGCAATGATGATTTAATCAAAATCCCCCATACTGTCGATTTTCCTGCATAGATCGCAGTTGTTTTAAACTTCACAGAAGATACATTTTGCATGACGTCCTCAGTCTTGATCACATAAATATTCACCACCTGAATTAGCCATGTGCCGCGTGACATGTATGAACCATAGGTTAATACAAGGCTAATGTAAACTCACAGTACTCTGTCAACAAATTACAATGTGAATGTAGCTTTCATAAGCATACTTTGGATGTTCTGTCTATATCTGTCTGATATTTTTAGACCCCTTTTTTTTGCTGGAAAACTGATATAAATTCTGTTGGAAACTCTACTTATATGTAAATTCAGATTAATGCAACGTGCATCTTAACTCCTAATAGTCCCAATATTCCCCATAACAGAGGATATAAAACCACCTAAGGGTAGTTCAGACTCATGCCTCTTTTATTGTTATATCTCCAGCCACTGAACTTTAGTGTCACTTCTACACAGAATGCTAACAGTGTTTTAATGTATTCACTTGATGATGTTGCACAGCACTAATCAGGATTTAGAGAAACAATCAGCTAAGCAGATTTTAAGATTACATTATAGGATCAAGAAAGTGAAGTTGTCAGATACTGTATCTTTTAGAGCAGTTCTGAATTTAATTTGCATTTAAATCCTTACCAGGGGAGCACAGCTTGGCAGTGACAGCATCAACACAAAAATATAAGAACATTTATGAGGAAGGGTTTTTTTTGTTTGTTTGTTTTACGTTCAGTCTCTCCTCATTTAAAAGGATGTGTCATCACAGCGTGTCTTAAACAGAATAAAAGTTCAGTCATTTCAAACTCAACACCATTACGATGTCACTGATTTTGTACTCATGTTGCTTTTGGGGATTGTCTGGGATAAAGTCATCAGTATCTCCTCCCTGAGTGACATGACTTTTTACCTGACAGAAACTTTTAAAAGGATTAAATACAGCTCCAACGGCTTCTACAAATCTGCCAAGTGAATCTGCAAATCCTTCTACAGGAGGTTGACAAATAACATTTTATGGCAACTATACTTAATCAGCACTTCTACTACTGCAACAACTAAGTTACAGTATTGTTTTCCACTTAGGTTCAACATCTTGGCTTTACATTAGATGAACACATGATATTTAAAGAAGTGAGTGTTCTTCCTCAGCTGGTAGAGCCCTGGGATTAGTATTGAATGAAGTTATTGTGGTAATCTTGGATTTTAAACTTGTACAACTTAATAATAGGAGTTCCAGGTACACCAAAAATTAAATTCTGTACCTCACAGAGTTATGAGGGCATTCTTGAGTGTCCATAAATTCAGATCAGTCCTAGCTGTGAGTGGAGATACACAAGTGTGTCTCAGTAAATTACGGTATCATCAACAAGTTGATTTATTTAAGTAATTCAATTCAAAAAGTGAAACTCATATATGGATTCATTACTCACAGACTAATATATCTCAAGTGTTTATTTCATTTAATCTTGATGGTCATGGCTTCCAGCTAATGAAAAGCCAAAAATTAGTATCTCAGAAATAAGAGTATTACTAAAAACCAATAAATAAAGGGTTTTTAACACAGAAATGTTGAATTACTGAACAGGATGAACATGTAGAGCACTCAATACTTGTTCAGAGCTCTTTTTGCATGAATTACTGCAGTAATGTGGTGTGGCGTTTTGGCGATCAGTCTGTGGCACTGCTGAGGTGTTATGAAGCTCAGGTTGCTCTGTTGGTGGCCTTTAGCTCTTCTGCGTTGTTGGGTCATGGACTCTCTATGGGGGTGTAGCAGCGTTTCCGCTAGACTTTTTTTGTCAAAATGACTGGCAGTCCTCAAGAATTCAGGCCATTTAGAACAACTACCGGACATTTGCTTTAACATTATTATGCTGCATTAACAGCAGCAAAATGCATAAATCTCTCTCTTATTTATTTTATTTTTTTGTGTAAGTGGTTTAAAGTATCAAAATGGAAGCCGCACGCTTTTCCTTACACATGCAGTCAGTTACACAATAAACGCCCACGTTAAACTCATAAACAACAACAGTTAGCTTCACATCAGCACCATTAGCCTGTTAGCTCATTGGCCACTATCATAACTTTGCAGCTTACAACAGCCAAATACCATCCTCTGCCAACAACGACGAAGCATCTAAACACATAACAAAAGTGCTCTCTTAACTGGACACTGCGTTAGAACTCTACATTTCAAATGAGAAATGAGTCTTACCGTCAGCTGCTGATATCAGTCCTCATATACTGTAACCTCTCTGAAGAGAGACAGAGCCTTCATTATGAGCTCCAAGCGGTCCATGCCGTTCTGCACGGTGTGATTCTGTGTTGACTACAATTCAGCTTATCTGAGGATTGGTCATAGGTAGTTTATCAAAGTCCAATACAACTCTGCTCGGCGTAGGCCTCCAATCTCTGCTGCTGCATCAGTGTTTACGGCGCTCAACTATACAATTCCCTTTGTTTCAGCCTCTCCATTACTTGCAGCAATGACATAAAATCTCTCCATACCGCGGATGATATTAAGCCTTTGGTTAACCAGGAAAACCTCACTTAGATTAAAATTATGCTTTACGAGAAAGCTCTGGTCAAACTTTCCCACTTTCCCTGCATAGTCCTCAGCAATACTGAGCTGGCACTGAGAGATAGATTTGCTTTGATGTCATCGTGCATACATAATTAGCCATGTGCTTGCCGTCTGAGGAGATAAACAACCCCAGCACCGCATGACAGTAGAAGTAGTAAGATTAGGCAACTTTTAGTTTATATTAACCCATTCTCGCAACACATTTTCTAGGTTACACAGAATATAATTTGTAAGTATTCAGTATTTACTTATCTGGTCATTTGCATGTTTTCTGCCGGACATTTTGACTGGTTATATTTTTATCTGCCGGACTTCCACCCTTTTTACCAGCCAATGCCCGGCAAATGCTGGCTAACAGAAACTCAGGGGTGTAGGCCAGGTGAGTTTGCTGGCCAATAAAGCTCAGGGATACCATGGTCCTGAAATAAGGTATGGGTACTTTTTGGAGTCTTGGCAGGTGCCAGGTCCAGCTGGAAAATGAAATCAGCATCTCCATTAAACTTGTCAGCAGCAAGAAGCATAAAGTGCCCTTAAACTTCCTCAAACCATCACTGACTCTGGAAACTTTACACTGGACCTCAGGACACTTGGATCCTCTTCTGTCTTCTTCCAGACTCTAGGACATTGATTTTCAAATTGAATGTAAAATCTACTTTCATGTAAAAAAGAGGACTATGGACCACTCAGCAAAGGTCCAGTCTTTTTTTTTTCCTTAGCCCATGTTAAGACACCTCTGACATTGTCTCTGATTCAAGAGTGGCTTGACACAAGGAATGCAACAGTTGTAGTCAATGTCCTGGATACACACATAATGAAAGTTTCCAACCTGCATTGTGGCTCTTGAAGCATTGACTCCAGCTGCAGCTCACTCCCTGTGAAGCCTCCCCAAATTCTTTAAATGGGCTTTGTTTCACAAGCCTCTCAAGTTATTGCTGTTGCTTAGGCACCTTTTTTTTTTCTTTTTTTTTTTAACCACATTTTTTCCTTCTGTTCAACTTTCCATTAATGTGCTTGGATACAGCACTTTGTGAATAGCCAGTTTCTGTAGCAATGACCTTTTGTGTCTTACCCTCCTTGTGCAGGATGTGAAGCTAGACTTTCGTCCCTGCACATCAGACAATGGATGTGGCTACAGTGCCTTTTAACACCCACACACACCACATCCTCTGTGTTTTCTCTTTCCTTGAAGCTCGTCTGTTTGAGTGACCTGCATTACCTCCAAATAATAACAAGCTTAATGCCATGGATTACTGAGGAGAGCAGGCGATATGGAATCTCCAGATGCTGGCACATGGGAAGGGAATCAGAGATTAATACTGTCTGGTCAACCGCCAGCTCAACGAGGCTGTCAGGGTAAAGATCAGTTTGCCAACAATGACTCAGGCTCAGCATGGCTGGCTGGAGGCCAGCACAATCACAGCTTACAAGGAAAGAGCCTTCCTAGAATACCCCTCCCTCCTGCAGACATGTCAACAACCACCATGTCAGATCCTTTTATTGCCGTTTTGGGCTTGAACTCACCAGGAATGTTAAAGATATTCTTTGCAATTTAAAAGCCCAATAACCCAATGTTACTTTTTGAAATATGGTTTTCAAGACAGTGAGATAACAGCAACTGTTGTTGGTTTCTCATTGGCTCTTGAGGATATTTGTTGAAAGAACTAGACTTCAATTTATTACTGAAATATTTGTTACTTTAAACATATCTGAACTTGAAACCTACCTGCCTACCTGCCTATCTGATCTGATCTGTCCACTCTGTGCTCTATATTGCTCATGTGTGGATGTATGCACTTTACACATCCACTCTTTAAACTCTTTCAAACGGCAGTGGGTTTGGAGAAACAAACCGTGCTTTGGGAAATAGTTATATCAATTGTTTTACCTTGAGCAACCCTGCTCACAGAACTGCAGCCTCTCAATACAGCACCACACTGACCCAAATATAGTGTGGATGTTCTCTTGAAACACTCCTTATAAAGTCTTCTGTGAGGAGACTGTAAATGCCGATAAAGGTAGTTATCATTGCTCCTCTATTTGCTTCTTCTTGACAGAATTACAAACCAGTTGTGTGTCCTGGTGTGCTCCTACGACACATTAGCTTATGCTCCATGCAGACAGTGGAGTCCATCATGCTGCTTTGAATATTTTTATTTCTCTTGAGATGCAAACATCAACCCTGTTCCTACTTCCACAGCTAGCATGCAGCTCAAAGGATGAAATGGACCAGTGCTGTGATTATAATGGTTTTTGAAGAGACGCTGAAAATTGCCTTCACGACTCTACTCACTGATAAGTACTCAAGCAGTGTAATGCCTACATCTCCTGTGGACTGTGCTCAAGCACACATGAATAATGTCTCTCTCTAAGTGCATCCAAGCATGTTTCACGAGTCCTGTGTCTTTGTGAACACAATGATCAAAGAACTGAACATCTGAGTCAGATGTACAAAGATCCAGGCCCAGGTCCCTAATGTGAACCTCCCCTAAAATACTCTAGGTGTATGGATTAGATTGCTGCTATTCTTGGTCTCTGCAAAACACAAGACCATTTAGGGCCTGTAGCTACAGTCGGTGCTTTATGCTTGCAGTTTTTATTTTCATTTCAAAACCAGTGTAGTCCAGACTTCTAAGTGTTGAGTGCCCTGGTGAGAAACACTCTGAAAACGAGGTTGCAAGCTCTGCAAAAAAATTCCTTGAAATTTTTAAGTTGAGTTCAACCAAGATTTAAGACATTATGTTGCAAGTTACTTGAGGAATATTTCCCCTATTACATGAGGAAGGAGGAGCTTAACTGATTTAGCCAATACCATCCCTTGGTTTGATCATTATTGTTAGAGAAACTCCAGCAACTCAAAGAATGGTTCTTTTCAGTAACAAGCTTGCCTAGTTATAGTTTTACCACTGTTTCAAGCAAGCAAAGGTCATTTGAAGTTTAAAGTTTTTGTTCAAAGAGAGAGTGAGAAAAAAGAAAAAGGAAAAAAAAAAATACAAATAAATAAATGAATAAATAAATAAATTCGTAATTTTGTATATGTATTTTGTGTATGTATGTGTATATATGTGTATGTATGTATATATGTATATATATATATGTGTATGTGTATATATGTATGTGTGTATATGTGTATATATATATATATATATAAGGTCCTGATTAGAGAAATAACAAATGTCATGCTTTCTGTTCAACACTATGAACTTTGTCTTAATCTTTAAGAGCATGTGTACACGTGTTTATGTGTTGTCAACTTAACTCAATAAACAGTTGTTCACAAAAAAAAGAGAAAGTGAGGAACACATCCATATGGAAAACCTCCCATAGACTGTTTAGGAAAGGGCAGAGCCAGGCCAGGAGTGGCTAATCTGGAGAACCAGGAGAGTTCCTGGTGGGCTGGGCTGCTTTCAGGGCCGGTAGGGCATTAAACAGGCTACACTTGCTAGGATGGACATACGCAGGAGCAATCAAATAGATAGAAGATAGATAGTCATTTATTGTCATTGCATTGTAAAAACACAATGAAATTATGTTTGGCAGTCTCCTCTGTAGCAGCAAACACAGTCGTCCAAGCAGTGGTTAGAAATCCGCAGCCTCACATCGTCCATCCTGCTGAAGAATTTTTGTTTGAGTTACGTTTGAGTCACAAAATACTCTCTCGCTCTCTCTTCCTCTCTCTTTCTCTCCCTGCAGTTGGTTGAGCGAGCAGACCGTCTGGCCATCTGAATGGAAACAAAACCATTACCTTGGTTCCACGTGTTAATCACTCCGACTAAAGGCAGTCAACATGATAATGAAGAGAGACAGATTGATAATAACTATAGCGAAGTTGGCGCAAAAGTTACATTTAAAAACAGAGAGCTTTAGAGGGTCACGAGGCCAAACATTCACATTTATTTTGTCATCACGAGCTTACAACTCAATGTGAACACGCCAGGTGGAGATGGCACAGGTAAGCTAGCAGAACCAGATATTCAACACATAACACGGCATAGACTTTGCAAACCACTGTCCAAATTTATTGATCAAATTATTAAATTGTTCGATTTTATAGCCTAAACAACAACGTATAAGCACACAACACAAATTAGCTCTATGCAAATGGCAGCTGTGCAACAAGAAGTGTTAAACATTACCTCTGCAGCAGCTGCCCCTCAACTGGTTTGCTGCTAAAAAAGGAGGGCCTTCGCCACTAAAAAGCACAAGCCATAACAATTGACATTTAGTATTAAGTCAATATTAATGCCAGAAAGAGTATAGTATTGACAGTGACATGGTGATTAAATATTTTACTAATAAGTAATTGTTTATTTATTCATTCATTTTTTTAAATGAAGGGGAGAGTTTTAAAACAACAAAGACTTGTACAACTATGAAACCTGTACTAAGAAATTCAGTGGCATAGAAGGTCATAATAAAGAAACAGTAAAAATCATGAAATAGAAATATAGATTTTTACTCTTTTCTCATTGTGGGAAATGGCTTTCATTGGCTAGAGCGAATATTTATCACACGTTTAAACCTATTTTTTGTATCAGCAGCAGTAGCAGGCCCCAGTATAGAGCTCAGTGTGATTGTTGCCATCAGTAACAGACAAGGCCAGGCTAGCTGTTGTCCTACAGTGTGAACAATTACACATGGTAAATTGGTTCCAGAATATCTTTACCTGAATGCTAAAAGTAACTTTTAATGCTTTAAAAAAATAATGGCCTTATTGAACATTAATATGATTAATATACTTAATCCTCAATTGAATAACTTTGGTGAAAGGTTGTGAACTAAAGGCCGGTCTGAGCCATGAAACTCCAGGGCTGAAAATGAATCCCACTCCAGCCCTGGGGGTGGGAATCACTAGTGGCCCCACGATACGATATTATCACGAAACTTCTGCCACAATTTGATATTATTGCGATTTTAAACATTTTGCAATACCACATATTGCTATAAATTGCTATCTAGGGGAGAGTGGGGTAAGTTGTGCCAGTTTTTACTCAAAGTGACTTTAAAGTGAGGCCATGACAGTAATGCCTCCAACTTAAGTATGTACATATATTTCAGGATGTGGTGCATCCCTGGGAACAATAACTTTGGATCTGAAATAAACTGTTTAGGAAATATAGCTTTCGGAAAAAAAAGTGGTCTTGCAGCACAACTTGCCCCCAGTGCAGGGTAAGTTGTGCCTTTGGGGAGAATACATTGGGGTAAATTGTGCCTGTGATTGTTGAAGATTATTGAAGTAAAACATAATATTTTAATCTCATAAACTGTAATGCTAAAAGCAAGACAAATTCAATACAAAATTACTCATTTAAGTTTTATTTAGATATCGTCACCCTATTAAACTAATGGCATAAGTCATATTTTCTAGTTTTTGGAAAAACACAAAAATCCTTAAAACACATTATATGATATTTGTGAATCATTTCAAGCAAAAAGGCTTTGGCAATAGATGCCTGTTGACATACATAGAACGCTGTCTGTCTATATACAAATAAAGTGATTTAGGCCAATTAAAAACTGAATAAAACTGTTCTTTAGTAACAGTGCGAACTCAAAACTGAAATTAGTGTTAGCTAAATTAAACAAATGGCAGGTAAATCAAACAGTGATGAGGCATGCCCATCTCCTCACTTCTCCAGCTGCTCTTGGGCCTTGTTTGTTGGGTTCTAGGTGTGTAGGTCTTGGTGTGTGGTTGTGTGGATTTGTTAGGGTGGGTGTGTCGGTGTGAGGGTCTGGGTGAGATGGTGTGTGGGTTAGTGTCTAGGTTTGTTGGTCTGGGATTTGTGTCTCTGGGTGTGTGGGTCAGGATTTGTGGATATTTGGGTCTGGTTGTGTGGGTTTCAGGGTTTGGGTGTGTCTGTGGGTCTGGGTTTGTGGATGTGCCACTGGCACAACTTAACCCAGGCCCTTTGGCACAAATCACCCCAGCCCCACTATTTTCACAAATTAGCATGATCCAGCAGTTTAGAGCTAATATCATGCTAACTGTATAGACTCATTGTATAGCCTACCAAAGCACTAAAACATGTGTGAAATGTTTTCAAACTTGTCTATAATTGTTCAGACACAAGAATCAAAAAATCATAGAAATTTTACTTTGAAAGGCAAAAAACAGTGTTTTGAGCTAAAATGTGTTTACCGCTCATGCCATGTGTCTCTCTTTTATGCAGGATAAGTAAAATGGATGGCTCTTCAAAAATATGTGGTCACATGACCAATTTCTTTTGTGGTTTTCGAGAAACAAGGGGTGGCACTACTTCCCCTTTGGCACAAATCTCCACACTCTCCCCTATACCAATTTTCAACAGTTAAGCTGATTTGGCATTACCCTTGCCTTTATTTCTATCATATTACTGCAGTATTTTATTTTTATTTGTATGACCATCACCTCTGGCGATTTCACTGGACAAAGGGCGCAACAGCATCATCAAGTGGGCAGAGAAGCAACTGAATTTATCCTATCAAGTTTCAAAGACTTCAGTTCATATTATTTATTATACATATTATCAGGGCTTGACATTTACACCTGCCAACTGGCCAAATGTGGGTGGATTTCGGCTAGCAGTGTGACTCTAACCAGCCACGAGGGTGGGTTGAATTTATTAGTGTCACAACTAATGCTTCACTCTGAAAGTGCTCGTCTGTTAGCCCTTATGATTGAGACTTGTTACAGAGAGGCCGTTTGGCACATAAAAGCTCAAATTTCCCTCCAAAACAACAGAAAAGTGGCTGGTCTCTTCATCCATTCATGTGTTTTTACGCAGCACCAAGGGCTTTGATGCTTTAGTATGACACATACAAATGCGACACTCACAGATATATACGGACACACACTCGCACTGATGTGTTGGTTAGATGAAGGCTTCTATCTGTTTAGGGACAATGTTTCAGAATTTGCAGGATAAACTCAGACCTGAACTTTCTCTTTCTGCTTTAAAGTGCCTCTCTGTCTGGATCAGTGCCGTTTATGTGTGTGTGCTCTCCAGCTGTGTGTCTCTGTCACTCGTGCGAGCCAGGGCGGGCGGTGTGTCTAAATATTGTTTAATTAATTCTCCATCTATATTCTTTGTTTATTGAGGCCGATCTAAATGATAAAAACCTCCGCAACGGTGCGCATACTTTAAATTTATATATATATATACACTATATTAAACATCAGTTGTTTAATGTTCTCCAAATGTGAGCTTTACCACCAAATGTAAGCCATCTTTTATTTAAAGAGATATTTTAATTAGTATTAGACACATGTATGAAAACATTTCCTCCATAGATTATAGAGCAGAGGACAGGAGAAGTTGGACACTTAGGCTAATATTCCCTGGTGGAGATTTGTCAGAGTGAAAATTAGAGATGTTCTTGTAATCTGCTGTAGTTTTCTCTAATAAACAGCTGATAAACAGTATTTTAATTTTAGCATAAACTTGATATCCATTAAGTAAATAAAAATCTAAGAGTTTCGACTCTTAGATGACTGTCTCTAACAGTCTGACCCATATCTCAGTAGTGTGCTGTTTCACATGAACAGGGAGAAGTGCCTTATTAAGAGGAGAGCTGATATTGATCATATTGGTGAGGGAAAGTAGAGCACGTGTGTCATATCATAGCCTTTGTACCAAATTTGGCATATAGCTCAGAGTTTCCAAACACCAAAGTTGTGGCTAGTGGAAATACTGAGTGGCTAGTAAGTATGCAGAACCACTAGCCACCGTGGCTGGTGAGCAAAAAAGTTAATGTCAAGCCCTGCATATTATTAATCTGAAAAAAAAAAAAAAATTTTGCAGATTAACACATTTGCCTTTTCTATCCCTGAAAACATTTAAACAAACCACATGTGGGCAGAGGTAAAAGATGTGAGGTCAGTGCCCCCCAGCAGTTTGATTTGTGGTGCTTCCACCACTGAAGTTGATCAGTGTCTCACTGGACAGGGCATCAGTAAAGTCAGTCCACGGTTTGACAGCTTTATTTACTACAAGATATCAGCTTTTCATGTCTGATCCCAGGACACAGGCTATGGCCTTCTCCTGTTCCAGGAATCTCTCAATTATTCTTTGGCATAAACCCCACCTGGCTGGGGACTCTGTTATGAGCTGGTGAGGGGTCAGGCCAAGCTCAGTCTGTACCTCACCCAGCTCTCTACTTTTTTCTAGCTATATGACAAGGCTGCAACAACCCGTTTACAAAACCCAGTGGCCTGTTCATGCATGGGTCCTTCACACCATTTTCAATTTAGGACAGAAGGAACAAAAACAAAGCAATCACTGCAATGACATGGACAACATTTAGACACATATTGTTTTACATATTGGTTTTCAGCATGTGAATAAAGCCTTCTCCACTGTATAAATAGGCACCATATCTTTAGCGATATACAGAGCCACTGCATCGGTAAAGGCTTTCCTTCAGGTCCCTTTCCTGTCAAACTCAGTGCAGTGGGTAAATAATTCTGCTACCACTGGCTGCTTTTTAGTATGTGTGACAGATGTAGCGGTCTTGCAGTAGATAAGTAAGTCTGTAAGGACTTAGGCTGGGAATCAGGGGATGCCGGTTCAAGTCCCGGTCGGATCATATCTGCACTTTGGCCTGGTAGCTGGAGAGGTGCCAGTTCACTTCCTTGAGTACTGTTGAAGTGCCCTTGTACAAAGCACTGAACCCCCAACAGCTTAAACACCCATTTGGTATCGATACTTTGCTTGAGGGGTTGCTACCAAAAGAATACTTTGTAAATATCGATACATCGATGCCGTAGTATTGATACTCCCACCACTACTCCATGGGAAGGGAGGATGTGAACTGTGAGTTCCCCAAGGGGGAGAAAATGAGGAGCCACGGGGAAATTCAGAAAGTCTAGATTGTTATTTTATCAATCATCCTCAGCACATAAATGTAAATTAATCAATAAAATGAACAAATTGCAACTGACATCGCTTCACATGACGCTGAAGAGGAAAGAACGTCCCATGGGCTGTTAAACATCAGTCTTTGGTCTTCAGTCCATCGCTTTAATTCCTTCAGTCTATGCATGTGTCTCTAGCGGGAAGAAATAAGACTCAAGGAAAAGACGCAAGCCATGAGAGGAAGTTAGACGCAGCCATTGCCCTTGCTACCACAAAGTGATTTTTAGTTTAAATAAATTTTACTGGGTTGTAAGTTGTACAGAAATGGAGACACAGTCGTGTCTGCTTCACATGGGTTTGTCTTTATCGTCTCGTAGCTGAGCACATCTATATCACCAGCATGTATTTAATCATTATTATATCATTATCGGTGATAGTAAACACTGAATAAAACAAAAAGGAAAACCTTTATACATTGATTAGACTCTTCTTTCATAGTATCTTATAGTGATGATCAATCAAAACTCTGTTTAATGATATCCCATAGTGGAGGAGCGATCTGATATTATGTAAAGAAATCCTTTCGAATCAGGATGAAGATGGTCACACAGGTGTGAGCTGCATGCGCAGGACCCACCACACCATCCTTTAAAATAATATTTATGCTTTACTCAGAGTAATCTATTACAGTGATCTTATCGTAATTTTCTTTATTATTAAGCTTTGCTAAAGGAAGAGCAAAAGAAAGTCCTCATCTCATTATTTTCACACCACTCAACCACAAAACCGGTCAGGTGTCCACAATCCCGATCATCAGCCTGACTCCTGCAGTCTACCAGCATGGATACAACTGAAATTACTCTTCAGACTTTGTGGAAAGCAAGTTCAAGATAGCAAAACGGAGCTGCTTCTGCAATTTAACAAAAAAAAACGAGCATTATTCAGAGTAACTTGGACTCAATCAGAGCCTCCCTGACCACGCTTGGTGAGAAGGTGGAGGAGATGCAACAACAGATAAGTGCCAATCAAGACAACATTGACATGGCTTCTGAATCAATTAAAAAAACTTGACAAAGATATGGGGATTTTGCAACGAAAATTCCAACAGACTGAACACGACGGAAGGTGCCTGAACCTACGCTTAGTGGACCTTCCGGAGTCCACAGATCACTTTGAGGCACTTTGGAGGTCCTCTTTTTATCAAAAGTGCCTTTCGTATGCAAGCCAAAACATCAAATCAAGATAAGAAGCCACTGCCAATTATAATAAAGTCCTTGAGATACAGAGAGAAAGACACCATCCTAAGACTGGCTAGAGAAAAGGACAGCAGCACTATAGGGAGAATAAGACCAAAATATGTTTCTTCCAGGACTTCAGCCCAGGGGTGATGGCCCAAAGAAAACAGTTTGACGACATGAAAAGGATTTTCCGCAACAAGAAACTGAGCTACTACATGAAATACCCTGCTATACTTTGTGTGACACATAATGGAGCTACCCCTGAATTCCACTTTGCTGGATCTGCACAAAAGTTCATCCACAAACTGGAGATGTAACGGTTTAAAACGGACTCCACGCAAGACAAGACCACCTAAAGATAAGTGCAAAACATTAAGTAATGTCTAAACATATGTGCTTGTTGCAATTTTTAAAAAATATAAGGAGTTTGTGTAAGATGTACAGTATAATCTAATATGGACACTGAACATGAATAGCGTCACATGGTGGGTGGAGATTAATGATGTAATTTTTTTTTTTAATTTAATTTATTTTTATTTTTTTTTACTGTTTTTGTGCTTATGTGACACTTTAGGCAAAATGATGGATGAAATGAATGAGTGGAGTGGGGATGCACATAGGTTTTATTGTTGCAAGTTGGCCCATATAAATACACTTGAGCTACACAACGGAGGATACGGGAGCAGAGCCCTATGCGTAAATGAGTTGTAGATTTTATGAAAGGATTGTGGTGTTGTCGGCTAAAGGGACCGTGATAGTACCTAGATGATGGGGATGGGGCACAAACGGTATACTTAAATATCCTCTCTTCTGCTTATTATTTTTCCCTCTCTGACCGATGAAATGCCTTGTGTGAAGAAGTGAGGGATTAAAAGATGGTAAAGCTGTGTGCATGTACAGTGCTTAACAAATTTATTAGACCACCCTAACCCTAACCAAAGTAAGGTTTATGCCACAGCTGCCCTAAATTAACAGCATTGGTAATTACCAGAATCATTTTTTATGTTTCTGCAATGGTTAATACACCAATATGTAGAAGCTCTTTAACCCAAATGATATTTTTAATGCTAAAATATAATTATTATTGTTATCCATCAATTTTCAAATTTTCTGATTTACAAAAAAACTGAAAAAAATAGTAAAGCACATTAATATTTCTTGATTAATATGACAAATTATAGTTATTTACTTGCATTCCTGAACAGAAAAATGAGTTTTAGTGGTTGAATGTTATGCTTGATTAACTTCTGACTTCTCAGAGAAGCCCAGTGAGCTGGCTCAAATTTGGGTGGATTCAGTTTGAAATTCCTCATTCCTGTTCAAAATGGTGAAACGTGGAAAGCTCACTGAAAATGAAAGAGTCCGCATTAAAGCACTTCATGATGCTGGATGGTCTTTGAGACAAATATGACAGGTGGTCTAAGAAATTTGTTAAGAACTGTATGTATGGATGGGTGGGAACTTTTGAGTGCATGTGTGTGTGTTTGGTTCTTTTTGGTCTTTGGATATCTAGACTCTGAAGTAGAGCTGTACAGATCATTAGTAGTGGTGTGGCTCCTGTTAGGGTTAGTTAGGCAGGAGTTATAGTAGAATTTTTCTTTTTCCTTACTGTTGTTGTTTTTTGTTTTGTTTCTTTTTTTTCCCCGTTAATTATGAATTTGCCAGATGAGATTTGTTCCACTCATAGTTTGTGTGTACCAGGTTTGGGGAAGTGAGGGGTGGCATCCAGTACAAAAGACAGGAAATATGTAAATTTAATGAATTTAATTTCTGGCAAGACAGAAAAATAAGTCAGCACACCAAAAGCTGCTTCAAAGGCTTATTTAATGAAGATTTTTACCACATGTGATGTTTTGGGTCCTAGCCCTTCATCAGACATGAGCAGACACAGGGGGTATACCTCCATATATGTATAGTCTAAATCATCTGACAAGTCAATCTAATGATTTTGTCGATGTGCTCACCGAACCTATGGTTAGAGTAATTTATTGTGTGAATTTATTGTGTGGATGTCATTCTCTCAGTCAATGGTTTAAATGTGTACAATGTGTGTTTTCTATTTTCCATTTGCTGTGGGATCAATATTTACATGTAGTCACAACGAATGAAATGAAAAACAATCTTGACAATGCAATAACACGGGAGGAAATTAGAAAGGTAATACAAAACTTGCAAATAGGGCTAGGCGATATGACTAAAAAAAATTTAATCTCTGATTTTTTCACACTAAACTCGATTTACAATTTTAATCAATGTTTTTCTGTTTTCAAATGAAAAAGAAAAATACTCAAACGGGTTTCTTTCGTTTCTATCACAGATAATAATAATGATGATGCTTTTTATAATGTTTATTTTTAACAAAATTGAGCTGAATATTCCTCTAAAGGTCAAAGTGTGAGCTGTAAACTTGTATTTAAAAGTGCACTATAGAGGGTTATTTACATGAATATTCAGACTTAAGTTTTTATCTGCTTAAGAAGCAGACAGAAAGTAATGCTAAAGTCTCTCCATGATGTATGCAAGTAAACAAGATCATCAGAGGAATATTGATTATTTCTGCATTTGATTTCTTGTCATCTCTGCTACAGAACCAGTGTCAGATAAAAATGTTGCCAAGCAGACCAAAAGCCATTTGAATTTCAATTTCTACTGAAATTATTCATTATGAATATGATTATTAAAACTGAGCAGGATATTTTTCTTTATTTGAGAACACTGTGGTTACACATTAGCAATATGAGAGGAAAAAATGGATCATTTTGTTTACAGGGTTGCCGATCTAACATGAAATTAAAGCTTCTTACAGTAGCTTTTACTTTGGTAAAAAAAAAGCAGTAAAGTTTAATAGAAACCTCAATTTTCAATTTTCAAAATCTTGATTTTCCAAAAACTTGATTTATCAATTTAATCCATTTATTGTCCAGCCCTACTTGCAAACCAGTGAAGCTCCTGGCCCATATGGCCTACCTGTTGATTTTTATAAGCAATTCCAGAACAAATTAATGAGTCTATTAATGGAGATGCTCAATGAGAGCATAACAAATAAAAGACTTCCTCTAAGCCTAGAACTGACTGCCATAAATGTATTTCCTAAAAATTCTAAAGATATACAACTTTGTGACTCATATCGGCCATTGCCGATGTTAAACGTAGACTTTAAAATATTCTCTATGCTGGTGGCACTTCGGCTGGAGGGAGTGATGATGTACCTTATCCATGAGCATCAGACAGGATAATGAAACAGCAACAGGGAGCAGATAACATCAGAAAGTTAATTCATCTCATTAAACTTTCTAAACACTCATATGATCCAGCCTTTGTCATATCTATGGATGCACAAAAAGCATTTGATAGAATTGAATGGAAATATCTCTTCAACACATTGAAACATATGAACTTCAGTGAGGTATTCATGAAATATATTAAAATCATGTATGACTCCACCAGGGCTCAAGTTTTGACAGAGTTATTTCTAAGCCATTTCAGCTGGGGAGGGGAACGAAACAAGGGTTTCCCCTTCCCCACTTTTATTTGCTCTGGCCATTGAACCCCTGGCTGTGGTGCTGCGATCCAGCAGGGAGGTCTGTGGCATAAAGACCGGAACAAATAAAAGCAAACTATTGTTATATGCTGATGACTTATTGATGTATATTACACACCCAGATAAGTCTGTCCCTCATTTACTTACAATACTAGAAAAATATAGCATGATATCAGGCTATAAGCTAAATTATGAGAAGAGTGAAGTAATGCCCCTGAACCCTGCTGCATCCAACCAACCAGATCCTCTATTATCTCACTTTAAATGGGCCCCAAATAGTCTAAAATACTTGGGCATTCATGTACCAAATAATTTGAATCAACTATACCTAAAAAATTATTTACCTATCCTTGAAGATTAAAGTAGATTTATATAACTGGAAAGACTTACCCATCTTTTTAACTGGCAGCATCAATGCTGTCAAAATGACAATTCTTCCAAAAGTCATTTATCTGTTCCAGTCAAGCCCACTTAACTGCCCAGTAACTTTTTTATCTCCTTGGACAAAATAGTTTCTAGCTTTTAATGGTGTCAGAAGTGCCCCAAAGTTAAATTAAAAATGTTACAGGCTCCATTACATAAAGGAGGCTTAAACTTACCTAACTTCAAACTATACTGTCTTGCTAGCCAGTCTCGTAATATCTGGTGCTGGTTTAGTAGTGAAAGAGTATCTCCTCCAGGTTGGATCCAATTGGAAAAGAACATAATACACCCCACCCCATTATGTGTTATCCCCTTCATCAAAACTGTTAAAAACCTTAAAGCTCTCACTACAAAACAGATCATACATCATAAATTTAAGTGCTGGAAAGAATCATTGAAGATCATTGGTGCCCAAGACAGACTGTCTCCTGAAAAATCCCCTGGTTCCTGAAGACATCAGAGATAGGATCATTGATAACTGGAACACCAAAGGAATTAAAGTGATTGGAGATCTGTGTAACCACAACATCTTTTCAAATTTTAATTCTTTCAGAGAAAAATATGCTATTCCTTCCTCTAACTTTTATAAATACTTACAAATAAGGAACTGGGTCAAAAAGAAAACCCCTTGCTCCCCTTATGTAACTGAAACCCCAATTGAGAAAGTTTTCAGCACCAACAAATCTCCAACAGGCCTAATTTCTAAGATGTATGCCTTACTTAATGATGAACTGAAACATAATAGAATGATCCATCTTAAGACCAAATGGGCAAAAGACATTCAGTGTGATTACACAACACATGATTTGGAGTCCTTATTTCTGAAGACCCAAAAAACACTGACAAACAAAGAACACAGGTTAATTCAGTTTTACGGTCTCCATAGAATATACTACACACCACAAAGGATTCATCAGTTCAGCAATGAGACGTCTCCCTGCTGCCCTAGATGCAACAACCAATCAGGTAATCTGATTCATATGTTCTGGGAATGTAAAAAACTTAGTAACTACTGGAAATGTATTTTTGACCATTTATCTAAACTCTTTCATAAAGATCTAACACCTGACCCTCACTTAGCTATTCTGGAGATGGTAAAGCGATAAAAAAAATTCATGATCATGAAAAGAAGCTCATTCTACAGGTTATGAATGCAGCAAAAAAAGGGTCTTGTGTCACTGGAAGGCTGAGAGTCCCCCTTCACTCAAACAGTGGTGGATAGAGCTGCTATCCTATTGTACTCCTGAGAAAATCATGTATTATGTGAAAGGGAGACAGCAGTTCTTCTAAAAGGTCTGAGGTCGTGTACTAGATTATATCCCCACAATGGAAGCTGAATTAGCCCCCACCACCACCACCATTTCTTTCTCTCTCTCTGTTGACTCTACCTAATTGTAATGAAATTGATTTTTTTGTTTTTCTATTGTTGTTGTTGTTGCTTGAATGCAGAAGCAACGTGGTGTTAATCTTTTTTTTTCCCTTTAAATTTGTAACTGTTTCTGCCTTGACAAACTAATAGTCAGCAGCTGCAGTTACATGAGCATTTTTTTCACAACCTGATTGAATTTATTCTGATCTTCTCTGTTCACATAAAAGATGCAATCTGATTCAGATGTGCAGCTCTTGCATCATACATCTGATCTGAATAAAACTGCTCTGGCATGCACGGCATCGTCCCACCGGTCAAATCTACCAAATATTTGTTGTAGAAGAAGAAGAAATTCATCGTTGCCCTCATTGTACATACATTGCCAGCAGTCTGTCATTTTTCTTCAAGTCTTCTTCACGTGAAATATTTGATTGTTCTACTAATTTGTGTCTGTTCCTTATATTATCTCAAACAACTCTGAGCTCTTTTGAAGTTTCAAAAAGGAAAAGGAAAAAGGAAAAGTAAGTGAGTAAGTTAAAATGTCTCGGCAACAGATCAGTTTTGTTTTGCTGATGCCATACTTCTGTCTGTTCAGTCCATGGGGCAGACATGTGCAGTAAGACAACCACAAGCAGGGAAAGATAAGCAAATTGAGGTAATGGGTTGCTGATCCAAACTATCGGCATAAACCACCCCTCTCCATCAGAATGAAATTTCTTTCTCAATAAACCAAATATGAAAATTTTATTTGGGATGAAGTGTTTATATGAGGGATTTTTATTCAGATCAGGCATTTATTCTGACTGCAGGTTATCCATAGAAAAAAAAGCTTGTGTCGTCTAACCGTCTTTTCATTGACACCTCAGTTTCGGCATCAGGATGTCTATTTTTTTGGACTCCCTCCTGGTTGCTATCGAGGTTTTGTGGTAAAATTTTTCAATCAGGAGAGACTCTTGACTGATCTGAAGATAAGTTTATTTGACATAGTTCTCATAAAGAAATCTATTTATTAACATTGATGTGATATTGAATAACTGTAAGTTTCGTTGGCACTGTAACTCCACAAGAGCATAGCATGATAGAGGGTGTCTGCCCTGAGTGCAGCAAGATTTATCCCTCTGTGGAGTCCAGACACTGGTGGTGTCAGCTGCTGTAATCTGAGGCTGATGTTTTTTTTTTTTTTTTTTTTTTAATGATTTATTTTTGGCTTTTATTAGATAGGACAGTGGATAGAGTCAGAAACAGGGAAGAGAGCGGGGAGAGACAAGCAGGAAATAGTGCCATGGGCTGGATTAAAACCTGGGTTGCCTGCGTATATGGCGCACGCCTTAACCACTTGACTACTGGCGCACCAGGCTGATGTTTTTTTCAAGCTTTTTAGACAATAAGTTCAATCTACCATTCAAAGTACCTATATTCCATTTATATATTTGCACATTTTTTTCACTGCAGAAAATGTAATCAAATCCACATGGAAAAATCAATGTGAGCCTCAAAACTACGAAGCTTGTATAATAGTTGTTCTCCATCATCCCTCTCCTCTTTTTTCTGAATTTTAACTAAACTGTGTGATAAACAATGCATAACCTCATTCAAACAATGTCAACCCCTTTTTTGTGTGCAGAATATTAAAAGCATAACTTAATGCTAATGCTCTGATCCTGTATATTTCATCCTGCCTTGTTTTTGCATTCTTCAAAACTTTATTCAGTTACCCTCTGTCTTGGTAATCTACTCTCTCTCTCTCTCTTTCTCGCTCTCTCGCTCTCTCATATTCAGCTGCTGTATACAGAAGGCTTTTACATTCTGCTCCTGTATTGTGGCTTTGTAATCTCTGTTGGTATTCAACGCTTGTCTCCGTAGTCTGTCTCTCTGAAGCTTAAGTTCGTCTTTCTACTCTATTGCCCGCTCTGTTTACAAACGGGAGGTGTAGCATATGTTTTCATCTACAGGCAGGACAAATTAAGTCCTATCTGGCCCAGCCACGCTGCAGGGAACTGAGAAGAAAGAGGAGTGTGTGTCTTTGTGTGTGTGAGACTCACTGAGACGAAGCTTTAGAGAAAGTGAAGTGTATGTGAATGAAATGGAAAGCGTGCGCGAGTGATGTAACAGGAGTATGCAAGGGCGTATTTAAGCACGTTTATGTGTTAAAAAAAGGACGTCATAAAAGACAGAGACAATGAGGAGAGTGTTTGTGTGTTTGTGCGTGTTGAACAGTGGGGCCCATTGCTTTAATAGACCTGCTGCTGAATTAAACAGTCTTTGTGTTGTTTACGCATTCAGGCTGAACTGCAGCAGGTCAGCAACCTGGGACACGACTCTAAATGATGATGTGAAATAAAGTTTTTTCTTTCCTCTGACTAAGATGAACAAAGTTTCTACTTGGAGGTGTTTGTCGTGAATCGAACTGCGAGATTAAAGGTCTGGCTTTTGGCAGGAATAGGAACTAGAAGCAGACACAGTGGCACTGTCTGAAATAAAATTGCAGCTCCTTACGTATTCTGTTGCAGTGCTCAAACAATTAGGACTACTGCAGGGAGGTGACGGGGCTTTGGTTTGAAATTAAAATGTAATAGAAGAGAGCTTGCACGGCAGTTTCTGCATTGAATTAAGAAGTCAAATACCATATGGATGAAGTTGGACTTTGAAATAAGGATGCAATTATGTTATGTAAAGAGCAATAAAAGTGGGTCACAGAGTTACAGGTTTTTTAATAAGCAGAGCACTTCAGAGAGACTACAGCCAGAAGGATCTTCTTTGAAATAGGGAATTCCTTTTCTGAAAAACACAAACTTAGCTTGTTGAAAATGGGCAGAATGGAGTTTTGCAACAATCATGTACACTTTCAATGCTTAGAAATGAAGCAGCTTCCTTAAAACTGTTGGTGAAATAATGACTCAACTGTTTTATGTGTTTAGTCTTTTTACATCATGCCACTTAAATGACACGCCTCTTATATGACCTTTGACATTCACAGAGGATGCTCTGTGTAGATTGCCCATCTGTGTCAATCCATCCCATTCATATGCATGCACCGCTGGCTATGCCAAATTGACACTATTCTAACCTTGCAAGGCCAAAAGACTGGTGAGATTCAATGTCTGTTAAAAAAAAAAATTCAAAAGTACGCACATCCCAAAGCGTTAGGTACTAGGGGCTGAACCGAAAAAAGTCACAGGAAATAAAGAAAAACTGATAATTAACAGTACTTATGTTGCCAGTCAGTGGTGGCTGGCAACATAACATTACTGTTGTGGCTACTATTTGGAGCTTAAGTATACAGAGCTGGAGTCTGTGTCCCGAAAGTCAGAAACACTGTCAATCATCCCATCACTGTCGTGCTTAGATTACACTGTAACATAACTTAGTACGCATTTTTTTTTCTGCTTTTATGCAGAGTTACTTCAAATTCACTCTTATTGATTTAATATTTCCTATATAAATGCATGGGCCCAAATGCTAATGGAGACTACACAAGATGTTCGACTTGCATGAACATGGTGGCTAGATGTTAAAGCTTCTCTAAAATCTAGGAAAGTGAAGTCCTATGAACAGAGGGCAAACAGCTGATCTAACACTGTGAGCTTAATGCTGTTTGAGCCACAACAAAATGTTTAGTACCTTTTAAATCTGTTTTTTGTTCTTTTTTGCCTGCGTCAATGACAATCCACTAAGACTGAGCAGCATCTTACTGTATATTTTTAATATAAAAGGTATGCATTTTGCTTCAGACACAGTCCAACATTAGTCAGTAATACAGTCATTTCCTGTGGCACTGCTTGTTGCCAGTTTCTCAGTCTAACAATTTGCTGCAACAGTAGGGGGTTAACATGTAGAGTGGTATGTATTAGCATAATTTATTAAATTATCCCAGCAATAGAATTCATTGTGTGCCTACTTGTACAGATTCCAGATCCTGTTTATCAGTATGTAAACCAGCTGTTCTGTTAGTTTGAACAAAAATAAAGACCGTAGACCTGGAGCTTTGTCCAGAGCTTTTCTTTGCCATTGCATGTATGACAACCCCAGGTATAGAAGAATGTCTAGAAAGACCATATTACAATGAAGTGTTAACTTTTTACTGTGAAGTATTAGAATGCATTTTTGAAAGTTGTTTAAGCTGAATTTACATTTGCCACTGGTTATTGAAAGCAAAATCTGAAAAGAGAAAGCAATATGGCCTATCTCAGTCTCAAAGTTCCCCTCCACATGCACATGTGTGCATGGTGGAGCAAGGACCTTCATGTGTGCAAATATGAATCTCTCCCTCACAAAACAATCCAGCTGGAGTCTTGAAACAGTGATACTTTGTCACTGTGCCAAATTTTCACAGTGATAATTCAGCATAGAGTTGTGCAAATGTCATACTTGTGGAGGCTGAAAATAAGGGGCACATGGGCAAACCCAGTTTTTGTAGTGGTTAGCAAATGCACATGGATCAAAACAGGTGAACAATGTCAGACAAAACTAAAGAATAAAAAATATATTAAACCAATATAAAGATAGCAATAAGAAAACATGATAGTAATTAAAACAATGTAAAATATATCAGTCAGTACAATGACAGGCTGTCTAGTTCCTCTACCATTTGGGTCTTTACTAACGAATCTTTACACTAGATATCTGATACTGAAATTAATGGAGAGAGTTTGTGCAAACGAGTGATGTAAGAGCAATCAGATGGATCCAGGCGCCCCATTACACACTTGATAAACATGCAGCTTTCCCACTCTCTGTTCAAGTACTCCCAGGCTGTCTTTCAGGTTCAGCTGAGTGTGGACATGCATAACTTTAGTTTAACATTAATAATGGAGAAACAAACTGGTTGAGGAGACTTGGGAATTTTGAAGATACACTGGCTGGTGAGTTGTGAGACCTTCTATTCATATTTTGGAGAGAAAGTATCAATGTCATGTTATTGATAGCATTCATAGCTCTAGTTCATCCTCAAAACAACAAATACACTTCTTAATATGTCTTAATAATGTCTTTGTAGCATCATATATTATAACAGGACTAAACTTATCTGTTGGCAGTTTAAAATAATTGTGTATTAACAGGCCAATAACACATTAGTAAAATAGCATAACAACTGTTCTTAGAATGAAGAATAACTTTAAAGTGGTGGTAGTTTGTTAGTAGTTTCAGTCAGCATTAAAAATTTCTCCCCACCAAAACCCACATGGAAGTTATGTGAAAATTACAAATATTTGTGGAATTACAAATTCAGCAAATCAACCAAGCCATCCATCCATCTCTGCCGGGGGATCTTAAAGAACTGTATAGTCCCTATGATCTAAAGCTTTGGAAGTTTTATCAGCCAATTGGATAAGAGCCATAGCATAAGAGTGATATTCAAAGAATCCACACTTTGAATCCATAAAAATGATTTAAGATTCACTTAGTTGAATTTGTTTATGTTTTAAGTGGATTTTCAGCCAACTCTCAGATGTGAGGATCATCAAATATTTAGTCTGAAGAATAGTTTAATATAAATACTTGCAGTTAACCATAAAGTCTTTAAGTCAGGGCTTTAAGTAACTAAAAACAATGTTTGTTTTGTTTCTTATCAACTAATGGTGAAAAATTGAAAGCACAGCAACTTGAGTGCTAAACACGAGATAATTCTTACCCTGAAACCATCACTTCTCTTCTTTTATGTCTTCTTCACACAGCCCAAATAGGTGTATGTGTGTCTCTCTCTCTCTCCCTCCCTCATTTTTTCTCCCTCTCTCACTGGAGAAGCTATTAATTTTAATATGATTGGAAATTTCCCCTAAAAAACTCCAGGGACTCTTGCAGCTAGACCGGTCTGTGAACAAGAGATGAAACTTCAACTAGCTTCGACACTTCAGGCACTGAAACATCAACAGGGCTGCCATCACTCATAAGGCCCAATTTATCCGGCTACACAGCCATCCTGTCTTCTTTCAAATCAGGATCAAAAGCAGTCAAGACATCGTCCCTTCTCCTGCCCCACACCAAACCCTCCTTTTAAAAATTGTATTTCAAGTGAGTTAAATTACTGTCAGGATAAGTGGGAGGCTCTGATGAAATGTTAGGTAAGGCCTGGCATGAAATTAAAGGGACGTGATTATTTTCAACCTTTTCAGACACTCTGAAAGGATTTTAAAATTAGAAACTTAAGGGCTTTTACTGGTTTGTATGCAAAATAAGCAATGCTGCTGACACTTGGAAGTCACAAATAAAAACTGTCAGGTTAAAAACAAAACTGCATATTATGTGTAAGTAATAGGTATACACATTTTTCTTAACAAACTACTCAAAACTACAGTTGGGAGAAATCAGGGAGTTTTCTCACAGATAAACCATTAGGGATTTCATCTCTTCTCCCATTCCTTTTGGTATCTCACAATTACTTTTGTGTACTGAACCTTTACATGCTTCTTTCTGCGGCCAGTAAATTTTCATGACTCCTAAATGTGCAGCCAAGCTGGCAGTTCAAGCAGTTATTGATTCACAGTAATAAACCATCTCTCATAAAAGCAGATACAGGTAATTTATTGCTCCATGTTGCCTCAGCTGGACACGATACAGTAGTGTTTAGCTCAGCGGTCATGCTGTGATTCGTTGGACTGCTACATTATGTTCTCTGATTCAGCCTTTTTGTGAAACACAGCAGCAGACACATTCATACATGAATCCTTCACTGTTTTTATTGCTCCTTCTAATAGAGTAGGGTGCTGCTGTGATGCAAAAAGCATGTCTTTGAAGCAATTAGACTATCAATCCTTAAATCAATGCAGCTTTGAAACAAATCTAGAAATATTTTAAAAAGTTAAAAGAAAAAGTTGAGTTTGATCTGATTCTACAGATCAAGCTTTCTGGGGTAATAAGTTACAACTCTTCTCAAGCATATACATCAAGTGTTGCTGTATTCAATAAGAAAAGTGCCCTGCCTCTCTCAGCATGACTGATGTTTCCACTTACTCTTCCGTATCAGTACTGAAATTTCCATAGGTTTCATTTCCACACTGAAGTTTGGTTTGATGTGCAATACATCATTCTCTGCAACATTCAATAGATAAGAAATGTCAAACTTTCACGGATTTAGAACTGTGGATTTTTAGCAGCAAGCAGATGACTGCAGGGATTAATATATCAACTGGTTGTTCACCATTCTGGTCAAGAGCTGACCTAAATATCTCAGTCTTTGCATTTCCAAGCAAACATCTGCAATAAGAATACTCCAAGTGCCCAAAACATTCATATTTCTCAAGCATAACTGATAAGCAGAAGCTTATTACACCACCCAGAGTACATGTTAACACTCCTAAAAGCCTGTTGACCTTCAGAATGATCAGCATGGTAAAATATTATTTCAACAGTTTTTACTTACTAAGTGGCATGTGCATTATGATGACAGAGTCAATATGAACTGATTTTATCATGTTGTAATACTGCTAACATGCTAATCTCTTATGGTGAGAATGGTTAACAATAAATCATCTAAACATATAAATGCTTAATCACTGATGTGATCAGCTAGCTTAACAACAACCATCTTATTTCTTTGCAACCCCCAAACTTAAAATAAATTGCATTTGCTTCAGATAAACTGGGCCTTCCCCGCTCAAAGATAGGACTGAAATAAGGCAGCATCAAGCCTTATTGAAGAATGAAGAGGTGGTTAAGTCCTCTTATCATACCATGAAATGTATCCATTATAAATTAATGTCCTGAATGACAGTCCTGAATCCAGATGGCCGTGCAGGGATAGCGGGGTCAGGGCCTTTCTGTGACTTAAGTGGTGACTCTAAATTGGCCGCAGGTGTGAATCTCTATATGTCGGCCCTGGGATTGACTGGCAACCAGTCAAGGGTGTACCCTGCCTCTCGCATAGGCGCCAGCCCCCCGTGACCCCAACAAGTTAAGTGGTATAGAAAATGGATGGATGGATAAAATTTTACCTGCGATGAGTTTACTCTAATACTGATATCATAGTTGGTCAGTCTGTTTCCTCCAAAATCAATATTAGAACAACAATACTGTTATCAATACAAAATGTGATCACTCCTGAAAGCACAACCAGCAGTCCACAGTTGATTGTATCTGACACAGGAACAGCAGCTGGGGTCAAGGTGTCATCTATTGACTGAGGCAGGAGCTCCAGGCTGTATCATATCATATCACAGATCTGATGTTTGATCAGATATAGGCTGCCATGCCTCGCTATCTCACCCCCCACTGTAGATACTGCTGAGTGTTTGCTGATACTGTGTCTTCCTCAGATGCTGAGCTTTGTGTTTCAGGCTGGTTGGGTCAGGTGTCTCAATGGCCTTTTCTTGTTGAGACCAATAATGAGGAGAAACTGTTCCTGCTGGAGTCTGAACTCAATCATCGCTCACACAGCAGTTCAAATGCTCAACCTTTGAATGGGTTGCTGTATTTTGTGACTAAGCACTTAACCTGAAAAGCAATGAAATTTAACAGCACTTCTGAACAATGTAACAATGTACCTGTAACCACAATGTCACTTGTGTGCTGTTAATCCCTTCTAAATATAGTCGTAGTGACATGAGTTTGAGGGGTTTCCTGTGAATTTGCAGATCTGACATTTTTACCCTAAGCTTCCACGGGATCTGCAAACAAGTTGCCTTGCTTGATATATGCTGGTAGTACACCCATCAAAAAGAGACAAAACAATGCATTTCAAGCACAGCAGTGTGAATGGTCCTTCTGGCAAGCACCATGTCAGAGTGCAGTAGAAATACAAGAATTGACTGGAGAAGGTGTGATTGACTCTTAAACACTGAGCACTTTAAGGAACAATGAATATCCTGTTGAAACTGCAAACTGGTTTAAACTGAACATCTGACACATCTGAGGGTGTTTTTACGCCATAAGTTGGGACTAAGGCTCATGTTTTCGTGACATTGTGTTTTCAGTTGGTTTTGGGTTCACTCTGTGATGATAGCAAATGGCCTAAGAGACTTTACATGACAAACCTACGTGATATAGTCAACATTTCAGTTGATTGGTTTGTTGGACAGCAGACATCTGATGTCAAAGCATTCAATAATATGTGAAGCTTGTGTGTAGATAAAAAAATGAAAGAGGGATATCCAACACCATATTATTGTTGATTTACTACACTGTAGGCCCCGATTTATCTCCAATTAAAAATTTAAGTACAATGCATATAAATTTAAAAGTTTTGATGCTCTACTTAAGGAATTCAAGCATACTTAACTAATTTGGGTGCATAAGTTATAAATTTAAGTTGAAATGATTAAAAAAATGTAGTTTTAGTCAAAACCACACCCCTATTCTCATTCAAAAGGAAAGTGGGGCTCACTGCTGGGGCTCCAGCAATGTTAATAGCGGACTCACTTCACTATTGGGTGAAAGGGTTCATGGTGGAAGTCTGTGTTATTTGAGTGCTTTACTAGTTTCATATTATGGTAAGCAGGGATAAAGAATGGCTCCTAGACAAACTGAATGACTTTGACAAGCTCGTGCTCAGGAAGCATGATCAGCTATTATTTATTCTCAACCACAGATACAGTCACATACAGACAGGGTGGTCTACAACATCGACCCCCTCACTCATGGTGTCACACTTCAAAAAACACTTCTCACTAAAAACATCAAATAATAGACTAAACATACATAATAACAACTTTGCAATGAACATCAACATTTTAAAAATTATGCATGGCCTTGGCTTTGATTTATATTTTGCCTTTTGTGTTGTTTATCTTACTTAATCACTCAAAGGGAAAAACATTTAGTAGAATAATTTGATGGAATCATTAGTTGTACAAAAGATTTTAAGTGAAATTGACTCAGAATTAAATTGATTGAACTGAAAATGCCTAGTTCTATTATTTTGCAAAATTATTAACATTACTCGATATTTTAAGTTGTATCAAATAGGCAGTGACTTTTTTCTAATTAAAGATATTCAGTAGAATCATCTTCAATGATAATAATTGTAACTACTTAAGATGTTAAGTTAAATGAATATAAGTTTTTATCTTTCATTATTTAGTTTTTTAAGGTAACTGGTTTACTAGTATTTTTCAATTAAACTCAACTCATTCGGGTTTACAGTGTACTACAACCAGAAGAGCAGTACTAAGGCTAAGCTGAGTTCGCCTTATAAGCTTCCTCATTTAGGTTTTTGCACGCCAATGACACATTATTTTATTTGAGCATGTAACAAGTCAATGCAAGCTTTCACACCAGCAACATAATTGCACCGTGCAAAACTGCAGCTAATAGTTTTCCAAACCGTGGTCAACTTTTTTTACAGTTTCTCTCCTGATAAACACACAGCTGACCAATCAAAGAGCTGGTTGTTGCTGAGTTTTAAGGCAGACAGAGGAGCAAAAACATCCTCCTCTTCAACATCACATGTTATGTGTCCTCTTTTAACATAAATATTTGTCTCAGTTGTTTTTGTCTTTAATCTGATCAATTGTAGCTCGGTAAGAGAGGGAGACAGGCAGCAGACAACACAAAATGTCCATGTGAATGTAAATGCGCTATGCGCACAGCTGGGGGATGTTTACAGACTAACAGGGCTTTAGCCCAATAAACAACACTGTCTCCTCTGACCTCAGACATAGTCAATCAGCTCACTGAATATACTCCTCTGACCAGTCCATAAACAAACAGGTGAGATAGTCTGTTCACTGTGAGGGAAGTAGACCTCAAGTTTACCCATAATATTATTAATAATACTTTTAAATATATGGAATGAATGAAAAGTTGGTCCCTTCTGACAGCCAATAATGATGGGAATTTAGGCTCTTTTCAGTGATCTGGCTCATTTGGCTCGGCTCAGCAAAAAGAGCCAGCTCTGTCAGCACCCAAACGGCTCTTCATTAATGTATCTGTTTGACTTCATTTGACCTGCCAATTTTAGCAATGTCATATGTTAATATGGCTGGTATTTGGGCATGTATTTTACTCCAACTATGCTCAGTTTTTTAAAATTGATTATTTTCAAAAATGTCCCGAAAACACCTTGTAGGTCTGATGAAATCTGCTCATTGGCTGGGCTGTATGACATACCTGAAACAAATAAGAGTCTTTAATGCATGGTGCACCTGTGGTAGAGGATACAAGATCATCCCTACTAATCATTGAAATAAGACACAGACACACACAATCAACATAAAAATAAAACTGGTAATATTAATAATGATATGAAACGGCTCTTCAACAGGATCCTGCTCATATCGTTCACGTAAAAGCGCTGGCTCTTTGAACCGGCTCGTTCCTGAACGATCCATCGCAAACAACCAACTTAGATAAAAAAGAGGGACCAGTGCAGTGGATGACAAACAAACAAACAAAACCGCACTGAGCTCCTGGCTATATGTAAAGGTGCTGTTATGCACGGACCAGAGGAGAGACAGGCAGAAACCCTATTTTCTTCTTCCCCTCTAAAATACCACAGTTTGTCAGAGGACAGAAGAAAATATACCCCAGAGACCTTCACAGCACAAATGTCTTTTTTAGAATCTAAATACTTTGTTTTGGAAAATCACACCATTCTTGACATGTATAGAAAGGTGCTTCGGGGGCACAGATGGCCTTGTGGTTTCACATGGGCAGCACAGTTTCAAATCCAGCATGTGGCCCTTTCCCACATATCTCTCCCCCACTCTCTCATCCCTGTTTCCTGTTCTATCCACTGTCCTCCTCCACAATAAAGGCACAAAAAGCCCAAAGTAAATCTTAAAAAAAAGAAAAGAGCTTCATAATTCGCCTCCACATTATTTGCATTTTTATGATCTTATTCACCTCATCCTTAATGTGCAAAAGCCTTTAGACCACAGCTTTATCATTGTAGACAGAAAATGAGAAGGTAGTATGCAATCCTGCAAGCTACAGCAGCGAAGACTCAGCAGAGAGGGTGAATGGTGTGATAAGTGGAAACACTGCTCACAGAGTATCACACACCTCCATATACCGCTTTCATAGTTTTCAGGTGGGACTGTTCTCACATCCTCTTGTATCCCGTCTCTGTCAGCCTTTCGGCTGATTATGCGATTATGCAGCTGACTAGCACCGCATTGCATAGTCTATAAAGCCTCTATCTGACCACTCAAAATAAGACACAATGAAAGGAAAGTTGCAGTCATGTTGTCTGTGTTGCTCTCCTTACCTTACTGAAGAGAGACAGAGGATCTCTTCAGTCAAGAGTTAGGGGCTCTTTCCAGATGGACCATCGCTTCACCCAAGTCAACTCTTGTCTGGTCCATCCAAAGCTACTCTGAGAATAATACAGGTTATTGCCATCAGAAGCACAGAGGTCTCAGTGATGTAAGCCATAAAACTAATTAGACCTTGGTCGGGAGTCTGCTGAGGGACTGACTGAAAAGTGCAGCTAATACACCTTTCCATAGCTCTAATGTTTAGAAAGTCTCTGAGTCTCACACTTGAGCATCTTTAACAGATATTTCAGATCAAGTTCAGTCTGTCTTTGAACCTTCTGACCTGAGTAAAAACCCCTTAGAGGCCCTTGTGGTTTACATTTCCTGAAGAAATAAATGAACAGGGCATACACCAGTGCATGAGCCTACAGCAACATAGAGAATTTAAAACGTTACACATCTTTAACAATGTTTAAAAGTGACCAAAATATTTAGAAAATAGAAAAATATAACTTTTACTAAATTAATGAAACTTGCAAATTTCTAACAAGTTATAAATAAAAAAGTCCAGGATTAAGAAAAGGAAGGAAAAGGATGAAAAGATTCAACACTCCTTAATGTCATTACATTTTTCAAGCCACACAAGAAGCAGTCAGTATTTTTCTGGTTAGCAGGCTTGCACTCTGTTATATTCCCCTAAAAGGCACCAGGAGACACAAAGGATTTGGAGGTCCCCTCAGCAGATCTCAATCTAGACCTCAAAGATGCTTCACATCACAGTGCAAACCAAACAGCAACCTTTGAGGCAAAATATGATGCCAGTGCAGGGAAGCTAAATGGTCTAATTTTTTCACTGGTCACATAAGGCTGGCATCATGTTCAAGTCTATCCCAATGAGATCCCTTTTTACAAAAAAACAAACAAACAAACAGAAAAAAACATAGTTATCTATACAAAAAAGATTCTGTTATTAACAGGAAGTTTCTTGTTTCTTGAAAATGGGGATAAAATGTTACATTACTCCATTTCAAATTTAATAAGGCTTGCAGTCATGCTTAATTAGGGGCATGGTTACTTTGAGTCTCAGGCTAAATATCCAATTTGCAAGCTAATGATGAAGCCATGGGCAAAGCCTTTCATTACTTTTTCTTTGCCACTCCTTCTCTCCTCTCTAACTCATAATGCTGGTCCGCATTACTTTCAGCTTTTTGAAACCAACGAGGCAAATAGCAAACTGCAGACCTGAGGCTTCAAAAAGGCAGCCAACAAACAAGTGTATGACCTTACAGAGTCTATTCGTTACATGGTCTGTGTTGAAAATGAGACAGTTATTATTAAGAGTCTTACACCTTTATTTGATTTCTACAACTGAGGTCCAGCACCAAAATCAAATCCAGACCAGACTAGTCTACACACAAAGGGCCAGTTGCACATGTGGACTGTGCCTGCTAATTACACCATGGTTTACACAGAATCGACACGAGAATGAAGCTAGATTTATGCTGATGGTAACATGCCCAAAATTTGGCAGCTGAGCACAGGTCGCACCTGTGAAGCAACTTGCTATGTGGAAAATTAGTGACTTTGCACCAAGATAACAGACCAAAGAAAGGAAACTACAATTTAGACCAACAACTGAGAGTATATGCAAAGACAAGCAGTCAAACTTGTCGTCTCCAATTTATCTTTATGCTGGTTAATGCTCAGATTTAAACATGATCTTTAAATACTTTTTTTGAGTTGCACCTTAGATGATTATCATGTACTCATGCACACAAATGCAGACACTTTAATAGACACACAGAACATGCTGAAGATTAGCTTTAAATAGTTATTGTTGAGTGAATGACTGAAGAGGTGGAGAGAGAGAGTGCAATTGTGCTCATTTAATACAGTGATGTTAAATAGTATCACTGTTACTGCATTTGGCATTTAAAACTGGTCTTTGTGAATTACATGTTATTTTCAAACAGTGTTGTTTGCACAGGAAAGGGCCGATTTTGTACTAGACTTTGCAAATAGGACAGGTGCACCCAGGATGCTGTCTGCTTGGCAAAGCATGCATTTCACCCTTTGTGCACACTTTGTGGATTGCACGATATCATTTCTCTCATTTGCAAAGGTTTAGTGGCTGCAAAAACTGCACAGTCCTTTCTCAAATCAGGCCAAAAGAGACAGACAGACAGACAGACTGCAGAGAGAGAGAGAAAGAGAGAGAGAAAGAGAGAGATTTGGGGCATTTCCAATTTCAACTTAATTATACATCAGTTCCTTTTGCTTGGCCTCAGGTGCTCGACATGTGGCTGATGTGTGTTTGTGTGCTACTGTGTATCCATGTTTGTGTGAGTGTATGTATTTGTAATGTCAGTTCTGAAACTGAGCCCTGAACCAATTAGAGGCTGCTATGTCAGCAGTAGCAGCAGAGCTTCAAGCCCTGTTGAACAGTGTGGGGTAATAAGCAGTGCAGAGCCATGGGTTCAACCCCCTGCCTTCATGTCACAGTTAAATGCACAAATTAGAGCTTGTGTTTTTAAAATGAGACACTAAAGAGGGAACTCAAGTCAATTCTATACACTTTTCAAATTCACTTGTACAATATAATGTTGATAATGCTAGACAATTACACCTGCTACAAAAAATAAAAAAATAAAGGAACTAAAGAAAGGTTTGGTCAAATACAGACACAATAAAAGGCAACACCTTCATACCCTATAGTGAGACTGTGAGGGATCTATTGACTGCTTCACTACAAACTGTAATTTCTAATGATAGATATCCAATACATAAAGAAATGCATTTTTGTGTTATTATATATTTTATAACAATGGGGAAAAAAAAAATCTAAATGCACATTTTAACAAATGTATCTAGACATGTTTACTATTTGTCATCATATACAGCAACCCATAATCATTTTATATAAAAACACCAGTGTCTTTAATTTGGCATTACTCAGAATAAGAACACAACAACTTTCTGGATATAATTTGATGATTTAATATTCTGTTTTAATCTTCTTTCAAAAAAATAATAAGAATCATGTTATATAAATTTCACTTTATTTATGAAATTAAAAACTATCAGGATCAGTCTTAAAGTTCAATAGCTTAATGGCCTGAGTTATGCAATAATTTTCATTTAGTTGGACTTTGCCTTTAGTAAACAGGGTTTTTTTTTTCTTTTTCTTTTAATATAACCAATGTTTTCACTGCATCTGAGTAAGTTATTAGTACCTACAGTGCAATCAGAAAGTATCTGGACCCCTTCACATTCTTTTATTTTATGTTGCAGTCAGATGCTACAACTGTTTCAATTAATTTTTTTCTCTCATTTTTCTACACTCAGTACTCAAAATGACAAGGTGTAAACCAAATTTTCTGGCTGGATAACTCTAGGACATTCCCAGGGCTGTCCTTAAACCACTTGTCTTGGCTGTTTGCTTATGGTCACTGTCAAGTTGGGAGGTCCTGAGTGCTATAGAACAGGTTTTCAGTTAGGATACTTTTCTCCACCTGACTAGTCCCCCAGTCCCTGCTGCTGACAAACACCCCCACAGCATGATGCTGCCACCACCATGCTTCACTGTTGGGATGGTATTGGGTAGGTGATGGGCGATGCCTGGTTTCCTCCAGACATAATGTTTTGAATTGAGGCAACAGTTCAATGTTGGTTTCATCACACTAGAGAATGTTGTTCCTCACAGTCTGAGAGTCCCTCAGGTGCTGTTTTGCAAACTCCAAGGGGGATTTCATGTTTTTCACTGAGGAGAGGCTTCCATCTACCCCCCCAAAAGTGCTTAACAAATTTATTAGACCACCTGTCATATATGTCTCAGAGGCCATCCAGCATCATGAAGTGCTTTAATGCAGACTCTTTCATTTTCAGTCAGCTCTACATGTTTTACCATTTTGAACAGGAATGAGGGATTTCAAACTGAATTCACCTCTTTATACCCAAATTTGAGCTGGCTCACTGGACTTCTCTGAAAAGTCAGAAATTAATCAAGCTTAACATTCAACCACTAAAACTCATTTTTCTCTTCAGGAATGCAAGTAAATAACTATAATTTGACATATTAATCGAGAAATATTAATGCGCTTTACTATTTTTTCTTTTTTTTTTTTAATCATTCAATTTGAAAATTCATCGATAACAATAATAATTACATTTTAGCATTAAAAATATCATTTCAGTTAAGAAGAGCTTCTACATATTGGTGTATTAACCATTGCAGAAACATAAAAAAATGATTTTGGTAATTACCAATGCTGTTAATTTAGGGCAGCTGTGGCATAAACCTTACTTTGGGTGGTGGTCTAATAAATTTGTTAAGCACTATATATATAAATAGCTACATAAAAATAAAAATGATTACATTTTCACTTTGTAATTATGAGGTACTGGGTGTATATCAATGAGAATAAAAATGTAGTATCAGGTTTCACCATAACAAAACTGACGGAGGATCAGCAGAACAGAGCAAAGAGGAATTTAGACAATCAAAAATGTTCACAAAAGTAACCCAAAGAGGACTGACATCACTGTGATATTGAAATAATATTATTTCAACCTAGGCTATTTGCTCAGAAGTTATTCTCCATACATATCAAACACAAAAGGGTCTCTTTGGGGAAGCTGACTTCAACTAGAAAGGCAAAGTGTAAATTAAATAGGGATGCTTATGGAGATCTACAGTTATAGCTTGTTTTTATATAATGGTTCAGATCTATTTCAGAGGTGTTTTTAATGAGTTAAGGGACACAATGCAGACAATGATCTTAATTCAGGCAGGATTTGGAGTAACTTATTTTAGATAAAAGCAAACCCACACCTCCCCCTTTCAAAAGCAATGAGTGAAACCATACATTTCATTGAACCAGATACCCTAGAAGGATCTAGACCACATTGCAATCCGATTTAGTCATTCATCAGGCGTAAGGTAAGCGTGAAGGCTTACAGACACAGAGGGATCAGTCTACAGCAGCACGTCTTACTTAATTATCCAAGCGAGAGAGCAGAGATCGGTTTACAGACTCTGAAGAATGTGGTATGATATGCCTCCGCTGCCAAGGAATCAATCCTTATGGGTACTCTGAGATTCCAACATGAGGTCTGTGAGTCGGCCCTGGAGTCAAGAAGACATGCTGGTTGATCTGAAGCCAAATGCTCCCTGCATATGTTTGGCCTGTTAACTTGGAAGGATCACAATGTACAGCTCTGGGAGGCATATGCTGGTGATAACTGGTTTCAGAATCCACACTGGCAATGGGAAACACTGGTTTAATGGTTGCCAGACATGGCATCTTGTTTCTCTTAGCTCTAGCTTGTACAGTCAAAAGAGGGTAGTGATATAACCATATTCAGTATGACCTTATTATCTTATCAAGTTTTCTATACAAGTATCTGGTCTGAAACACATGGACAGCCACTAAACAAGCCAGCAATTCTACAGTTATTGCTTGAGCCTCTTTGGTACATCAAGTACGTACATCCCTCTTTGTTGTGCAGGTAGTTTTTATGGTTCATGCTGCTGTTTAAAGTCTAGAGCTCTGTAGTCTGCATTTTTCTGATCAAGTAACATAAACAGAACACTACAGTGACTGAGACAAGGACTCTTTTTAACCTCTCAAACACGTATTACCCGGGAAGAGTAAGCAAAGATATTTACTAGGAATTTCTCCTTCAGTATACTCTCCCTCTGCATCAACACACCGCTGCATTCAGGTCTTCCTCTGATCAAAGCGGTGCAGTAGGTTTTCTTCAGTCGTCTCAGAGCCTCCGTCGTTCTTTTCTTAACTTTTGGCAAAGACTCAGAACCTGTTTCTTTGAGCACAGAAAAAGGAAAAGGTCACACAGTGCTAGATCAGGTGAAAAGTGGAGGGTGATCAAGCCCTGTGGTTTGTGTTTTTGGCCAGAAACTGCTTTACTGAGAGCTCAGTGTGAACTGGCGTGTTGTCTTGATGAATACTGAAAGCATTGTTTCACAGTTGTGCTCTCTTTCTTCTGACTTGTTCTTGCAGTTTTTTCTGTTTGTAATAGTGTTGATTTACCATTGATCTTTCTGAAACCCACTCCTCCATCCATCCATCCATCCATCCATCCATCTTCATCCACTTATCCAGAGTCGGGTCGCGGGGGTAAAGGGCTAAGCAAGTCCACCCATACGTCCCTTTTCCCAGCGACACTTTCCAACTCCTGCTGGGGGATCCCAAGATGTTCCCAGACCAGACAGGATACGCAATCCCTCCAGCGAGTACTGGGTCTTCCCTGAGGTCTCCTCCCAGCCTGACGTGCCCAGAACACCTCCATGGGGAGGCAGCCAGGAGGCATCCTGATCAGATGCCCAAACCACTTTACCTTGCTCCTTTTGATGTGAAGGAGCAGCAGCTCTTATTCTAGCTCCCTCCTAATGTCTGAGCTCCTTACCCTATCTCCAAGGCTGAGCCCAGTCACCCTCCAGAGAACACTCATTTCGGCCGCTTGTACCAGCGATCTTATTCTTTTGGTCATTACCCAGAGATCATGGCCATAGGTGAGGGTCGGGAGGTAGATCAACCGGTAGATACAGAGCTTTGCCCCATGGCTCAGTTCCCTCTTCACCACAATGCAGTATTGTCGATGCTGCACCAATCTGCCTGTCAGTCTCCCTTTTACCCTCACCCTCCAAATGGTTCCCTTAAAATCAGAGAAAAAAATTAACATGGCCTTGAATTTGGACTGGCGTCGTCGTGCTTTCTTTTGGTGATGATGTTTTTTTTCCAGTGCACTGACTGCCATTTTGATCCAGGATCGTATTGAAGAGCCACGATTCATCAAATGTCACTTCCTCTAAAAAAAACATTGTTTCCTTCAATTTGTTCTAAAATGTCTCCACCTTTTTTTTTTTTTTTGATCAAGAGTCAGAAGTTTTGGGACAACT
The DNA here is from genome assembly GCF_018320785.1 of Cheilinus undulatus. Classification (NCBI taxonomy): domain Eukaryota; kingdom Metazoa; phylum Chordata; class Actinopteri; order Labriformes; family Labridae; genus Cheilinus; species Cheilinus undulatus. The sequence continues at coordinate 26,349,424 of NC_054874.1, read as the reverse complement.
GTGGCACACACTTTTGTCATGCTCAAATCGTCATGCAAAATTTGGTGAACTACCTTTTTATCAGTGAAGAGCATTCCTGCTGTCATTCTTGTACTGATTCTTGTATCATTTGAATGATTTGTTCAGTGTTTTAAATGTTTTCAGAGGTTTTAATACACCTGGGTGTCCAGAACGTTCATCATCTTTCCTGAGCAGACAAGTTCATCTTGTTGGATAGATTTTTGTATCTCTAGTATGTATATCAAACTGAAAAACTCACTAGACATCTGCATTTTGAGTAATTTGCATTAAATTCACCAGGAGGCCGCCATGTTTTGGTGTGCGCTGGTGCTGTGATGTCACAGTTCCGCAGCGCTCCTCATCGTTCCTATGCAGTAACCGCCGTTTCAGACTGGCAGCCCACGAGGGCTGCATCTCAGAAACACAGCACGTCTTACGCATGGAGAATTCTAAAATTTGAGGTCTTTTCTATTCATTATTTGCACCATGAGCAGTTATTTGTCCATCTAGGCAGGAAAATGATAAATACAGAGCCACATTTACATATTTACATCCACATCTGCAGAATATGTTTGAAATCCGTTTCTTGATGAAGGCCACGAGCTAGAATTTGTCTGTTTAATAAAGTTGTTCCCCCAAACATCGACTCTTTATGAAGCTCTCCGTTTCCACACGGTTCAGGTAAAGGTAAACACAGAACAAAAGCACTTCTGGTTTGCACTTTTCAAAGTAAAAGTTCCCCTTTGCACTTACTCCTTTTGTATGTACTCCCTTTGTATGTACATAATGCTTTTATTTTGAAAAGCCCCCTGCACGCTTCTACTATACACTGAATCCAATCACTTGTAGGGAGCTTTATTGAGGTCAAACTTAGGAGGAATGACATAGCTTTGACAGCAGGGAGACAAAGCTAACATGCAGGAAACTCGTGTCTGGTATGAAAGCTGTTATGGCAATAACAGCTGCAAGCAGCAAAACCGTTTGAAAAACGGTCACTGCATTGGAACGGGGAGGAGCACTGCGGCACTGTGACATCACACTATCAGCGCGGACCAAAACATGGCCACCACCTGGTGAGTTTATAAACTCAAATTTACTCAAAACGCAGGTATCTAGTGAGTTTTTAGTTCAATATACATTTTAGAGATACAAATATTTGTCCAACAAGATGAACTTGCCTGATCATGCAGGTTTCTTTTAAAACCAACTACCTTGTCTTATATCATACTGAAAAGGAGACTCCTGATCCTCCACAATTATTTGTGTCATCATCATTATAATCATCATTATCATCATCAGACTAACAGCAGGACTCTAGAGTCCAAGGGAATAATGGTGTTTATGAAAAGTCTACCTAGCTGTCTATAGATAGCTTGTTTTTCATGTGACAGATGAGGAGATGTCTAACAGTTTGACATTAGATCAGAGTTTGATGGTCAGTTTAGTCCACTTGCTATACATTTTTAAACTTTTACTAGCTGTAAATTCGTAGTAACACTTAGATGTTCCTGTTTATGATGCAGATGTTCTCTCTGCTCCTGTTATGAACTACAGAACTGTATTACATGCTTTAATAAGCTTATACATTATGAAATATAACACTGTTGGCAACTTGTGACTCCAACATTTCTATTTATTCCTTTTGATTACTTTTTAAAACAAATGTGCTCATTTGACTGAAAATCAACGTGAGAGTGTCGTATTGTGCAGTGAAACTAAGTAAGGTCTGATAATTGGTGCCCAGAGACTGTTAGAGTTCATTTCAGCGCCAAGCTCTCTGAAGTCTGGCACATATTTGGTCACTGAATTCACCAAGCGTCTCCAGAGAAAGACAGCTTCCAGCTCCTGCAGAGCACTCTCACAAAGAAACAGCACACTGCCAAATGACCAGAGGTCAGGCAAATAATGAAGCCAGCACAGGAATGCCTCACTCCATAGATCATATCTGATTTAAAAAGCTGAAATGCTCGACTTGTAACAATTTAAATCGTCAGATATTGAGCCTGTTCATAGTCCACAGAGGAAAACCCTTTCCAAGAACACAGTATTTGTAATCTCTGAAGTCAGAGCTTTAATCATTTTGTAAACAGTATAGGGACATGTTACAAACTTTAGACTACAAGGTGTCCATAATTTAAAAATTTATAAATATGAACTTTGTGAAATGTGATTTATATATGTAGATTTTCTTTACCAACTGCAATAAAAATGTTCCTTTGCTCCATGATCTTCTTAGAGGACCAAAGTTTATCTAAAAACAGTATTTTCAAAATCATCAGTTTAAAGGTCGTTTCATTATTTAAAAATCAACATCAACCAATTTGTTTCTGAGACAATAAACCCCTTAAAGCACACCTTTCTCATTTGTGTTGGCATTTTGAGAATTATCCATCGTTGTCTTCGTTACACAGGAAAATGCTTTACCTCCAGCTCTGTAACTGATGTGCCCTCTTCAAAATTTAAGAGGGTCATTTAGTGACATATTATTTTTAGACAACAGTAAAATTGACCAATTACATCTCTCCTATTAGTGGTTGATCTTTTTTTTTTTTTTTTTTTTATCTTAGTGGCAATTTCCACCTGCTGTAGGGTGCACAAATCAAAAGCTCAGCTAGCTAGCTTTTGGGGGGAATGGGGTGGGGTGAGGGGGGACACAGTGGCTCATGGGGAGTATGGCACGCAAAGCCCCACCCCCATGATGCCAACACTGATGAAGACTATGGGGAGACATTTTAACATCAGGAAGTACAACTTAAATCTATGCTGGACTTCATATTATGATAGTAATCATCAAAAACAAAGTTAAAATCCATGAGGTTTACATGGGGACTTATTTTATTCTGCTGTTGTCACTGTATCATAAAGGTTTATTTGGTAAACACCATCATGTAGAGCTGCTGCTTGATAGGTAAATTTACTGAGTTAGTGATCATTTTGCATTTTAATTCTGCATATTGGCTGTTTTGTTTTGCTTTGTTTTTGTTTGTTTGTTTGTTTGTTTTTGTTGTTGTTTTTAACAAATCTTGAAACTTTTTGCTAAGTGGCAACTGTGTGATGCTGAATGTATAAAAACAGTATTGCTACAGTGCCTATAAACATTACTTATCCCCTCTAATGTTTTTAATATTTTACCTTTTTATTGATTTTATTTATCAGTCATGGTCAATATAATTGCACTTTTATGAGCTCACCAAAAATCTTTGTCAATGTTTGACACCAACCACTGCTCTTAACCACAAACACCATCCCCACTGTGAAGCATGGTGGTGGCAGCATCATGCTGTGGGGATGCTTCTCGGCAGCTGGCCCTTGAAGGCTTGTAAAGGTAGAGGGTAAAATGAATGCAGCAAGACATAGGAAAATCCTGGAGGACAATCTCAGTCTGCAAGAGAAATATGGCATGGGAGAGAATTTACTGTATTTTCCAGCAGGACAATGAGATAAGATAAGATAAGATAAGATAAGATAAGATAAGACTTTACTGATCCCCAGAGGGGAAATTCTGGCATTGCAGCAACACAACCGGTAGTAAAAATACAATAGAATCGAACAAATAACTAAACAAAAGTTAAAGAAAAAAATTAAATTAAATAAGGGACAGTACGTATATACAATTCACCTTCCTTTTCAGGGATAGTAAACAGAGTGACATGTGTTTGTGTAAGTGAAATGGTACACTTGTTGGCAGCAAGTTATTTACAGAGAAGTGTTATGCCATGAACATGAGGTAGTGCAAAGAAGAGTCAAAGCATACAGCAAAAGCTACACAGTAATGATTTAAAGACAACAAGGTGAATGTTCTGGAGTGGCTGAGTCAAAGCCCAGACCTCAATCCAACAGAGAGTTGTTTCTAGACTTGGAACACTGGAGTTGTACTTTTCTTTACTGGCAATAACTGATTTGTTTATGCCAATAAAGCAAATTTGAAACTGAAAAAAACATGAAAAGGGCATTTCATGCCTAATCCCCATGCAGCCTGACAGAGCTTGAGCAGTTGTGCAAAGAAGAATGGAGTAAAATTGCAGTGCCCAGCTGTGTAAGCCTGATTGAGACCTATCCACACAGACTCAGTGCTGTGATTGCAGCCAAAGGTACATCTACTAAATACTGACTTGAAGAGGCTGAATATTTATGCAGTCACTTATTTTACATTACATGTTTTTATTTAATTGACATTTCTTTGTAGAAATCTCTTTTCACATTGGAGATATTTTTGCCATGATTGATAATTAAAATCAATAAAAGGGTAAAACATCCAAGAGGGTGAAAGTTTTTGTAGGCATTGTATTTTTGGTGTCAGATTTCAAAAATCTTAAGTTGTAGGGGTCATGTCCAGCTCTGCCTCCTAGGTTATGCTTCATTTTTTATGTTCAGTTAGTTAATTCCTGTTTTATTTTGTGACTTACCTCTCCTCTTGTTTCAGATCCTCCACTTCCTGTCCTCATGTGTTTCCCGCCTGTTTGATTGTCTGCCCCGCCCTGATTGTTTCCAGCTGTGTCTCATTGTCTCCCCTTAGCTTAGTTTTTAGTCTGTGTCTTCCCTTCCTTCTGTGCTAGTTTGTCTTTGTACCGTTTCTACTGTTTATGAATTTGCCTGCGCCCTTTTTTTGCCAGAGATTTTTGGATTATATTTTGTTTCACTTCATTAAAGTCTGTGAACTACTGACTGTCGTGCACGTGAGTCCTTTAATCGGTGGTACAGTGGCTGTTACAGGAGGGGGAAGCTTTCATTTGTTGACACCATAGTCTGTTCTTGGTATTTTCTGACGGAGAAGGCTACAAAAATTCTGTTAAAGAAAGCTGTTTCTTATTTTATGACTGTCTTCATGCCATTTTTCCATATGAATTGCTAAGGCTTATATAGGAGCTATACTTTGAGATTGGATGCAGGTGTGTCAGCGCAGAGGGCCACCACAATTTGTTATAAGACTCTGATAAACAACATCAAACCAACACCACTCATCCAAATTGCCAGATGTGATTTGTTTTCTGCTGCAGTGTAAGTGTAAACCAACGGGCTTTCCATTGCTGCTTCACTGACATTAACTTGGTCATAACTCTTAAAGCCCACTTTAGATTTCCACTGAGAGAAGAGATGATGAGAGCACTCAGAAGCATAAACGTTATGTTTTGTTATTTAAATGCTGGGTTGTTCTGACTCTAACATCCAAACAGACAAATTTATGCACAGGCAGAAACACTAACATGCACAGGTGTTCTATACAATTAGGTTTTAGGTCCATGGACTGTAAATATTAACACTCATTACTGTCAATGTCCTACCTAAAACTCAACAAAGACCTGAGTGATGACGTAATAACCAAGCTTAAAATAGCAACACTTTGATATAATTTTTTTTTTTTCTTTTTTTTTTTGGTGACAAATGAGTTATGTTTTTACATTTAGAAAAACAGAAAAAAATCTTCCTTAAATAAAACTAGAATTTCATGTAAAGTAGTTAACAAACACCACTTTGATAAAGTCCCAAAAAATATCATTTGATATTTCTGTTTGATATCTGCAAGGAAAAAAAGGTTTAAAAATATCAAGAGGCTAAGTGTCTAATAATATAAATTAAATAGACAAGCTTTTTCATTGCTCCCCCTGGTAAAACCGAGGGTAACAGCTGAGGGGTTAAACGGGAGAAGCATGTGAAAGTTTTCATTTGAATACTGTGTTCCTCTGCAGGAGCAGTATTTCTCCTGTTGTTCTCAGCAGGCGGTTTTCAGGAATAATGGCTTCTACTCACACTCCCCATCTGAAATGCATGCTTAACAAGGAAAATATCTAAACAATGCCATATTTCTGCCAAGGTTGAGCCCAGCCCTACTATTTACCTGCACATAAATGACAGTTAGCACACTAACAAGGGGCTACATCCATTTTCTCTCCACTATCCTTCAGATCCCCCCTGCCTGCTCTGTCAGGAGTCTCCAGCAGATTTCCTCCTGATTCTGGCAGAGAGTCATAGAATAATATGTCCATTCTCTCTGCTCGGCTCAGCTTGTTATCATTTTAACATTTATGCTTGTGGTCGTTTTCTTGCTGATTTGATGGTTCCAACAGGGAAGAAGAAAGGATTAGAGAAGTTGACTCTGTGTGCAGGGAGGAAGGTGAGGGAAGCCCGCTGATCCTGTTTTATTCCATCAGAGCCCATGGAGAATACTTACCTTGACTAAAAAAAAAAAAACAGCCACCAAATCCATTCCTTCTCTCTTTTCGGATATTGTGCATCAGATAATAAACCTATGGGGCTCAGATGATCCAGTGGTTGTTGCACCTCAACTCAAGGCCTGCTCAAAGGCCTTGCTATGCCATGACACCAAACATCAAATCTGATCAGTCCAAGACCCTCAGGCCTTATATAGTGCTTTAAATCGCGATGGAGATGTGCAATAGTCACATTGCAAGGTTGTGTGATTTTGTCAGTGTGTGTGTTTCCTGTAGGTTCAAGCTAGAGGTGGTGGGTGCAGCATCACCTGCATATAATGACTACACTGGCATGAAGCTCCAGTGGATGCTCAATTACACAAGACCAATACTAGGTGAGTGGATGTCCCCTATAGGTGGCATCTCATCCTGTCACTCATAAATGTATGGGCTGTTCACGGCACAGTCATGCCGATTGTTTATTTCACAGCTTCACATGTCCACTGCAGTATGTGACAATCACAGCAGCCTGAAAAGACCATCTGCACTCATAGCTTTTGCTAATGCACAATAGATGAAGGGAGAGAAGGAATGTATTTGATGGCTTATTTAGGTAGCAGAGCCACATTGACGCCAGAGCCATGTTGCGAGAGTCATCCAACCCCAAAGCTAGCATATAAAAGTGCACTCCTGCAGTCCCACTGAAAGGCACACTAGAGCACATGTGCATCCTTGGATCCCTGAGCACATGCGTTCTGGGATTTGCATCCAGTGGGAACAACGAAAGCACTTCTAACCACATTTATCCCTCATTACAAGAACTTTATGTAACAAAACATCAGATTTCTGTTTAGTAAATAGGCCTTATGAGTTGTCTTTATCTCGATCAGTCCTCAATTCAAAACAAGAATTGAACAGCAGAGATGGGCACAACCCAGCTGCACTGATGTTCTTGTGTATTAATATGTGTGTATGTATTAATGTTTAAGCTGAGAGTGCCCTGGTGGCAGAATTTCACACATGCTGTGTTTGAGAGAAGTTTTCTGAATATGTCTGACTCAGATGACATACAGGTGCATCTCAAAAAATTAGAATACAATGTAAAAGTTCATTTTTTGTGATTTAATTCATAAAGTTAAGCTTCTATCTATTCTAAATATATCTCATAGAAAATGAAACATTAAACAACTTTTTTGTTTTTTATATGGATGATTACAGCTGATAAAAATCAAAAATCCACTTTCTCAAAATATTGGAATATTGTGGAAAAGTCCACTTTGTAAAGGTTTCCTGATCTTTAATTCTTTTCATTTAAGGCACACAACCACTACTATGGGGATGATTGCTGACTTGACTCTTCACAATCAGTGACACCCTCCACAAGGAGGGTAAGCCACAGAAAGTCACTGCTGAAATGTCAGGCTGTTCTCAGAGGCTGTATCAAAGCATTTTCATGGAAAGTTGACTGGAAGGGGAAAATATGGTAAGAGAGAGTGCACAAGCAAATGGGATGAGCTCAGCCTTCAGAGGATTTTCAAACAAAGCAGAGTGAAGAACTAAGAGGAGCGTCACAAGGAGTGGATCAAGAGCCACCACACACAGATGTGTCCAGGAAATGGGCTGCAAATGTTGTGTACCTACTGTTGAGCCAATCCTGAACTACAGATGCCATAGGCTTTTCACCTTGACAAAGGAGAAAAAGATCTGGACCATTTCTCCATGGTCCGAAGTCCTGTTTTCAGAAGAGAGTACATTGATTGAAGTCCAGTGTTTTCCAGTCAGTGATGGTTTGAGGGTGCAAGTCCAGAGTCAACGCTGTCAGCTGTCTATCAGGACATTTTAGAGCACTTCATACTTCCATTGGTTGAACAGCTTTATGGAGATTCTGATTTCCTTTTTTGAAAGGACTTTGCAAAAAAAAATCTTGAAATGTTTCACTTGTATGAGATGGCACTTGAATCACAGATTTTTTTTTTAAATGATAATCTAATTTTTGACATGCACCTGTATGTACTAGTTATTGTCTCTGAAGCAAAGACAAATCAATTATCATACTTTAGTTCAGAAGAAAGCAAATGATAAAATTACAGAACTATGCACAATGACGGAATAAATGAGTTCTTTCTTGGTTTGCTTGTTAGTCTTAACTTCAATGGAGCACCACATCTCTCTTTGTGTTGCATAAGAAATGTGGTTTTGCACCAGAGAATCATTTCTCAATTATAGCACATCAATACACAGTATATAAGGGATGATTCAATGCTCTTTACTTATCAAATTAAAATTGATTTTGCTCTAAACAGAGTGAGGCAATCTTATGAGAAAATTGGATTCAGTAAACATTTTCCTTAAAGGAATTATGAGGGTAATCATTAAGGAGTCTTTGGTGTATACAGTGAACTTTCAAGGACAAAATTCATGAAAACATGTCCTATTTTGATTTGTCTTACCAGGTGAACACATGCTAGTTCTTATTAGTGAGGTAAATCATGTATGCGTGTTTGTTCAGTCTTCTGAGATTAGTGATGGAAATTTAAAAAGTCTTCATTATCTTTGTATTTTTTTAATTTTCTGTTGGATTGCAATCTTGGCTCTTTGGTGCATACTGCCACCTATGGGATCCACTTTTAGAAATCTAATACAATGTTACAAAACAAAAGAAAAATAAATACAATAATAACAATAATAATAACAATTCTTATCTATACCTGTTTCTTTGATTCAAAGATGTGCTGAGCTATGCAGGATCTGCCGGTGTCTCACAGCAAATGTTCTGTTCTCCATGATTGTTGGAGTGTGGCAATCTTCAGCTGTTTGGACAACCTCACACCAGGAAGTCAAAGGGTGTGTTTTCCCAGGGTGGATGTTTGGACACCAGGGATGTACCGTAGGTGAGTGTTTGTGTTTCTATTCTCCACACCTCTTGTGGATGTGATGGAGTGTGGTGAGGTGTTGTGACCTGCTTCTGTGCTGTGTGAAGTCAAGAAGGCATAGAACTTTTCTGCCTTTTTCTCCTTAGTGCTGCAGTAAAGTAAGGAGGAATGTGATTATCATGAAAGTGCCAAGATTGAAGACCGAGATTACTGAAACAAAAACTGTAAGTGATTTTTAGCGATTCAATAAAAAGCAACACTGATGCTTTAAACCACGACCCATCCTTGTTTTCCCTTTTTTGTTCATATTGTTAAGATAAAAGGCTACATGTAACTTTGGAATTACCGCACAACAGTGGAACAGCACGATGCTGTCATTAGATGAACTGCACTAGTTTTCTATTGCTCGCTCTCGAAGGGCGTGCGCGTACATACACAAATAAGTATTCCAGCCAGTAAGCTGGTACACATAGAGGTAGCAATGAGATGATTATTCAGTGTCACGGTTAACTGTGATTTAAAATTTCACAGTTAATTTACCCTGAAGGCAACTAAACACAGAATTCTCTGTTGTTATTTGCAAATGTGAGAGCAGAAAGCTACTTTCAGCAACACCCCATGGAACCAAAACAATGTGACACCAGCTGCCCGTGGTGCGCCAGCTTAATCTGCTTGCTGCTGTTGCATGCTATGCTACATGGCTTGAATTTCCCTCAGGATTGATAAAGCATCTATCCATCCATCCTTTCATCCATTCATTTAAATGCATTTGCCATTCTCGCCGCAGCCAAAGTGGTGCAGGAAAAGAAAGTCAGCATGGCTCGGTTTGGCTCGACACTTGCAAAGGTCATTAAAAAAAAGTGGAAAAGCCCCATATAGCAGAAGGACATGGCAGCAAAAGTCTGTATCCACCAAAAAAACAAGGGAACTCAGCAGTGTGAGAGCATTACGAGCCTGCCAAGAATGACAAGGGAAATAAACGCTATCACCATACATAACAATAGTTACATGTTTATTGAATGGAAAGTTTCATTAGTGGCATGTTTACACGTCAAGTTGGTAAAGAAACATGTCTTCCACAATTAGCGATCCTAAATGTAGTATTTTACTACAGTGTAATTAAACAACCAAGGCACTGCATGTTGTCTACAGAAGACCATCATATTGTATTAATATAATTCAATTATTAATGAATAATTTAAGTTCAGTCTGATATTTTTACACTTAACGAAATATAAGGCAGGACTAATTATAGATCACAGAAAAACTGTCATGACTGTTAATGGCAATAATAATTAAATTTTGCCCCACATTAGTGGCATTTTAATCATTGTAAAGAATTTGTGAAGGTGACTTTTTTATCCTGTATTTAGTTTTAGTGATATTGACTGAGTTTCATTTTATCTTTTTTTTTTTTTACTGTATTTTTATTTTTCAAAAGAAAGCTATACTGCTTAAGTTTCAAATGCTGAAATTCTAAAGGAGAGACAGAACTTTTATTTTTGGGTATTTATTAACTTGCACTGGGTTCTGTTATTTCCATTTTTAAAAAAGGAGGAAATAGAGAAAGTTTAAACTTGTAAAGAATGTTCATTTGATTCTTTACATAATATTCCATGAACTAATGCAAAACAACCATGATAATCGTGAAACCCTATAAAACCTATAAACCCTATAGGTGCACATTTATAGGCGTGTGCCTGGATCAGACAGAACACTCACTGGAGAAACAGCTCCTCTGTCTGCATGTCTTCTCTGCATTATGATAATACTTTATTATCTTCAGAGTGTTAACGTGTGATTAAAAACTACATACTAAAGACAGAGACAGTAAAGTCTCTGTGCTAAAAATATAATGTAAATGCACTCACATGTTGACTGTTTTTTTATTATTCTAAAGTTTTGGTTTTGTAAGAAGAAATTGTTTGTCATTTTGTATAGGCATTTTTAGAGAATGAATGGCAACACTGATGTTAAAATTCATCTTGGAGGGAAAAGACAGAAATCTAGGCTGTGAAATAAGCCTAATAGTTTTTTTACTTAACAATATGAAACATATTTTATGACAGTGGTTCTCAAATAGGGGTGCGCATACTGGGTCCTACGCCAGACATGTTTGCTAAGAGGAGGGACTGACTTTTCATGCATTTTATCTTAAATATTATCAATAATAGTAATAAGGGCACGGCTGGTTCACTGTGAGAGGAGTTAACTCCCCTACAGCGCACCGATTGGCTCATCTGTTTGAGTTCCAGACTGGTCAGAGGAGTAATTTCAGTGAGCTGATTGATCCAGAGCATTTTTAAGTCTTGTGTCTGAGGTCAGAGCAGACTGTGTTGTTAAATATTTCATTGGACCAAAGTCCTGTTTGGAAACAGCTCCAGCTGTGCGAGTAGCGCTTTTACGTTCACATAGACATGTCGGGCTGACTGCTGTCTGTCTCACTCTCTTACCAGGCTGTGTAAGGCAAAAACAACAAGCATTGACTACAGACAGATTTTTTTGGCACTCTGTCTGCCTCAGCACCAGTGAGTGTTTTGATGTTTGCACATTGGAGTGAAACTTTGAAAACAACGACCACGGTTCGAAAAGAAATGCCAAGCAATTTGATCTGCAAAATTATGTTGCTGGTGTGGAAGCTTGCATTGACTTTCTACAGGTTCAAAAATATATATATACTTTGTGAGAATTATTTGAACAAGACTTATTGCTCCTGCAGTTCAAGGACCTTAGCTTTATAAACTAAAATTTATATTTTCTTGGCTTTTATATTTAATTGCACTAAAACCCCCCTGAGTCTCCCCATGGCAGGATGGTTCGACACACACTGGCACATGCCCGTCAACCTCCATATTCACAATCACTCCATTCATATAAAGGTCAAAGGTTAATGATTTATTTGCATGAAGAACTGTTAATCTATAACTAATCTGTCTTTTTATAAGGTTTTTTTTAAAGGTTTTTAGTTCTTTCTAGTTCTCTCTAGCTCTGTGTTTTTATTTCCAAATAGCTCCAGGGAGACTGCTGCAGCTGAGCAGTGTTTTGCAAACTGATGGTTTTAAATGGTTTTATGCCTGTCAAGTCACTGTTTTCATTACTAGTTTGAATACCCACATTTAGTGATGTGGGTGGGTTGGGTGTGGGATGTGGGTAAAGATTTGCCATGAATTTAGTCATGCATTTTCAAAATTTCACGTTTTGGGGGAAAAATCTAATATTTGAAATATGAAAGTGTTAATCAGCTACAAAGTTGATAAATCAGACGGCGGCCACAGTTAATGTCTTCCTTTTCAGCCCAGAAAGCTTTGTGCTGTTTATGGGGTTCTTGGCTAAAAAAATATTTCACAGGAGGTACATCACTGAAAAGATGTTGAGAACCACTGTTTAATGACATAAGTGTATAAAATTACACATTAAAATAGGAAATGAAGCATCAAACCTTACAAGGGGCATATTTTGAAATCCAAATGTTGGCTAGACAAACCCTGATGACACTAACCAGTGATTGTTTGTATTGCATTGTCCACATGCCCATGAGACTAAGCCATTGTGGTTTACCTGCAAAGAGAACATGTGTTTGACTGAACTTTACATACTGTTAATGTTATGCAAATGAAATACTTTTATTTATCAAAGAAAAAAAAATCCAAAATCAATTTAAAAATCCAAACAATGCTTAACAAGAGGCTGATGGCATCCTCTTGTGTGGATCAGATGGCCCTCTGAAGTTATGAATAACATTACTGTTCAGCGTCCACCGGAGAAATGGGATTCTGCCAATACAGCACATCAAACATCACAGGAGTAGGAAGTCATTAGAAAACTGAATGGGGTCTTAGTTGAGAAGTCAAAGGTCAAAAAGCAATAACTCACCTCTTTGTTTGAAATCATAAAGACATGAATGTCCTCGGCAGACTGGTCGATATATGAAAGGGACAGGCTTCATAAACCAGCTGCTTTGTTTTAAAAGCAGAGCCTGGTGGGTCTTTATCGAGTGCTTTTCATCTGAAGACAACCTTTAACAAGAGAATATTTCCCAAGCTGTGTTTTACCCAAAGAGTCACAGAGCGAGTGTTATCTGATGGGTGTTAAAGAGCACTGCTTTGAAAACCCTCACAGACATGTTAGTGTGAGAACTGATCCAGAGGGCTTACACACAATATGTATGCCTTTTTAAAACTGCCCTAGGAAACCACACTGAAGAAATGAAAGCCAAGCTAAGTGCATCTGTATCGCATTCATATTTGCATACTGACATTTTACCACAAACATTCTTTATAGATTAAGTGTAAAAAAGCTCTTAAAAGGTGAAAGGAAGGCCTAGTAAATGTCTGACTTTACGGCTTCACGGACCTCACAAACACTTAAAGCAGATATGAAAACTTAAACATGTGTGTGTTCAATGTCAATTCTGATTTGTTTGTCATGGCCTATTACAGTATATCTGCACATTTTATTAGACTTTTCCTAAAGATGCAAACACACAGACAACACACAGGTCCAGGAAGAGGGGAGTGTTTGTGTATGTATTATTATGTATGTAACTATTAAAAGTGTGCTTCTGGTTCAGACTACACTCTATTATGGATCAGTTATCAAGTGAATCCATAGATTATTGACTCACTGTATAATGTCATTAAATTATTACATTATTGGGAGAATATCTTCTTGCTTCATAACGTAACAACAAATGCAAAATGTAACAGCAGCATTTTGTTGCATTATTGACCAGTTGCTATATTATGAGTTTTTATTTATTTTTTTGTTACATCATGTGTCGCTAAGTTCTCTGCTCTTACAAGGCAGTGTCATTTTAAGCTGGTCTTAGAAACAAGTCCAAGTATATAAATCCACAGAAAGTAGTTTACCTAGGGGTTGAAAAAATGGATTTCATTGATGAATCTGTTTTTTGTAAAATCGAGGTATATGAAATTGCAAATCAGGATTTTCTCTTAATTCTTTAGAGTTTCTTTAATATCCTAACAGATTTGTTCCTAAGGACAAAAAGTGTCCACCTCCCCAAAACTGCTGTAGAAACAATAGTTTTATTTTCACTTTAAATGAGTGAGTCTTCTAAAAATGCTTAAATTAAAAGCTACATTTTAAATATTAATTACATTTTGGGGTTTTAGCCCTTTGTAGGCCAGTATGTTTACACAACTCCATTATTTAAAACAGAACAAATCACAAAAACTCAAATAGAATACACACACACCCATGTTGTTTATATATACACACACACACCATTATCCAACATTAATAGCGACACAGGCTTATCATTTCAGTAGCAAGGCACCCGTGCAGAAACAGTAAAAAGTGTGACATTTTGCAGCATGCTTTAAATGCGAAATAGTGTCGCTATCTGGAGGATGAATAGGAAAATCAACAATTGAAAGCTAGAAGTCCAAAATGAATTATTGACATAAGGAATACATTTGTTCATGTTCAGATAAATGTGGTATCAAAATGGCATTTTCAATGGAATTTTTTTTGTTGTTATGAACACGTGTCAGTTCTTGAGTAGCTCAGGCATTTTAGGCTAATTCAAGGAACTGAGAACACAATTTTTAATTGAGAAAAAGAACATCCTCTGGCAAATTTGAGGTTTATTCATTCAACACAGACAAAATGGCTTACAAATAAAACCTGAGTTGCAAAAAATGTCCCTACAATCTCTTAAAGGTTAAACTAGTGCAGTAATACCAAACATAAAAGCTACTGTCAGAAACTTTAGTTTGATGTTGTTTCAGGCAACCCAGTTGACAAAATGTTACATCTTTTACCAAGAAAACAAACAAACAAACAAACAAACAAAAAAACAACTCCAGAAAAAAATATAATCAGTCACATTACTTACTCTGAATCCTTATTATAGATATTGAAATTAAATGTATTTTTTTGGTCTGCATGGCAAAATTTTTACCTGAGAGGGAATCTGTGGCAGAGATGACAAGCAATCACATACAAAAAAGAACTAATGAATAGTCTTCTGATGATCCTGTTTACTTGCAAAGACCATTAACAGACATCAGCATTTCTTTCAGCATGTTTCCTAAGCAGATATAAACTTTCAGAGCCTACATGTTAAAACACATGCTTTAACCTGGAACATTAAGTTGACTTTTGTAACATGTTATTGATAGAATAAAAGGAAACCTGTTTGATATATTTTTTAAATGTATTTATTTATTTTGTCATTAAAATAAATATTAAAATAAAAAAGAAAATCAAGTTTGGTGTGGAAAAAAATGGAGGTTCAATTTTTCAAACCATATCGCCAGCCCTAAATTCAGTTAATCTAATTTAAGGCCTGGACATTGGACAGTTTTACTGACAACACTGACTCTCTATTCAACAGCAAAGGTGAACATTTGAGGTTAAAGCTGCAGTTGGTAACTTTTTGGTAAAAAACACTATTTTTAAAATATTCTCTATGGATCAAACGTCTGTACATGTGGTAAGAGGAATAAAATAAGACTGTAGTGAGATCACTGTGTTTCCATAAGCGTCTGTATTCAGCAGTCAAAAATCCCCCACCGCTCCAGGTATCACTGACCAATCACATCCGCTTCTGACTTCTCTACCCCGATTGGTTGAGGGTCAGAGCTTACTCCCTCACCCTGACTAATCAAGTCTTGCTCCATGAATGCGCACTCTGTTCCTCCACATTCCCAAAAAAGCTTCTGCTTATGGTTTTTGCCTGTTGTCTTGTTATTTCTTGCCACTGTCACTTTGCTTAAACATGTTTAGAGCTGCATTTATCAGCCTGTTTAACAAAGTAAAAACTACACTATAGCTACATTCGAGCTAATCGCTTCGCCTGTCGCCATTGTTTACAGGCTTGTATTTCCATGAAACCCTGCCAGTAGCCACTGATTGACGCTGATTGGTCCGGTGTACACAAACATATCAGAGTGGAGCTTTTCAATGAAGATCTGCTTGAAGACAGGCACTGAATCTGAATTCCATCGGTTTTTCAAGGTTAGTGTTCATAATGGACAACTGTTTGGTCTTTGTGAATAAAATAAAAAGGGTACAGTCTAGACCTGCATTGAGATAACATTTGTTGTAAATTGGTGCTTTCCAAATACAGATGAATTAATTTACTGACTGAAAATCAGTGCCAGCAAATGGGCAAAGAGGGTCCTCTTTCTTAAGTTATAAAGATGAGATAAGTATTCCTCTAAAACTTCAGTGGAACCTAAAGATACATAACAGGTTTGAAAGGAGAAAATGAGCTATCTGTAAATGTGCACATTTCTTTTACAGCCTAACTACTCTAGCAAACCTTTCCCACTCACTTCAGTTGGCATTATCCATTCAGCACACAACCCACCAACCTTCATGTGACTGTACTGTCACAGACTATAGAAATGTTAGTTCTTAGTACCTCTTAATCTTAAATAAGGGACATTGTTTCTTAAATCAAAATTCCTTTAATCTATTTGCTATTTCTGTTTATTTCCATTACGTGTAATCAATAGGCTAAACAATTATAATTTACATCCCTGTCATGTGTGGGGATGATAAATAAATAGATACAGCCAAGGAAAAAACCTCAGTATCACAGTGGTGCTTAAACAAAATTACAAGGCAGATTTAGGGTTTTTCCTTTGTGGATTATGTTCTCTTGTACAAACCTTTAAACAGTCCATCTAACTACTGCTAAGATACGTTTACAGTTTGAGTGGGAATTTATGATCCCACAGGATGCCACATTTGCTTCTTATTTTCACCAAAGCTGTGATATTTCCAGCTGAAAAGAGTCCCCCATCTAACACCCAGACTTACTTGTGTGAACACAATGACTGTAGATGTAGTAAACATATCAGAAAAGTTGAGGTGTAAATTGTTTCCCCAAATAAGTCAGCTTCCATCTAACATGAGGTAAGAGTGAAAGCAATTTAATTTTCTCAGACATGGTTACTCTGGAGACTAAAGTTTATGAAGTTAATTTGGGAATTGGGATATGTGTGTGTGAAATTAGTGCTGATATAAATCCATTATTAACACTGAAATACTCGTGTTGTAACAGCTGTTGGTGTGTATTGATGCTGTATGTGGCCAACCTCCATAAAAGCCAGGGATGTTCATGAGAAGTAATGAGCTTTGGGGTTACATCTCCATCTTGTGTTGATGTAATTCAAAACCTAGGTTTGAACACATACACAGAATTTTCCCTTTAAGCACAAGGCATAATGAAGAGGTCTTCCCAAGGGTGTGAATGACAAACCCAACATTAACTTTTCATAAATAATGGTCCCATTGTCCTCAAAATTTAGCTTTGAATTTCAGTAAACTTTAGAATTAATTGCAGAAGTACCTGCTGGTTCAGATAGCCCTATGAGGACCAGTATATTTCAAACATTCTTGTTTTGTGCATTTGTGTTCTGGTACTGGCCTTTCTCTTCAGGGGTTAAAGCAGTGTGCAAGATGATTTTTAAACCTTAAGATTTGGGATAGAATCAGCTCATTTGATGAGCTTGGTTTTCGGTCCTTGTCCCCATTGGTTAATGTGTATTTTTAGTTTTCTGAAATGGCTAGTGGAACAGTAAAGACGGTTCCAGCTAAGAGGTGCACGGGCCTGCAAGCACAACTATAAATGATAGAATTTAAGATCAATAAGACAATTAAAACCCAGTTTTCTTTTTTCATTTGATCACATGTTCAACATGCAGGTGATTGGATCAAATATGTGTCCAGACCCCTACAAATTATATTTATGTTTTTACCCATAAGACAGGGACTAAGTTGGAGCATACACCAAGCACCCAACTTCTGTTTTTGTACAGCACATGCTGTGCCAACAAATTCAAACCAGCACCCCAGTCTGAATTTGTTCCAGTGGCAATGATGCAGTCTGTGGTTTTTGCATATTTACATTATGAGGCCTTGATGCAGGACTCCTCCTTTGCACCAGGGTCTTGGAATTTAGTCCTGATCACAATAATAAATGCATAGACTCCATTCTGAATAACCTCATTCCTGATGACCTTTTTTGAGTATTGTTTTAAAATGAAAAATATGATTTTGAAATTGTTTCGAGTTGATGGAGCATCAAGACTGAGACTGGTCTGTGAGCAAATGTTGGAATAGCGTTGTATATAATATTAAAATAACTCAAATTTAACAAATAATGGTTTATTTAACTGTCTTTGCCCAGGTTTTCTAAAATCATCCTGGATAGAATTCATGTTAAAAAGAACAGAAAATCACTTAAAATCTGAAAACAAGTGAAAATATGATTATTGACCCCTTTGCCTCAATTAAACTGCCTCTACTTCATTAATGTCAATGATAAACAAACCAGAGGGCAGTTTATTTAAAAAGCAGCATCCTGTTTTCTGAAATCTGCTTTTTTTCAGAAAGCTAAATGTTTGTTAGAATGTATAACCCCCCCTGACATTACACATACTCTGTCTCCACAGTGTTGTGTGCACACCACGGTTTACTTCACCTACTGGTGGCATTTCTGAAGATTTTACTCCTCAGAAGTTTCCTTTTCTTCACCCTTGAGTCATATTTCCACTGTGGCCCACTTACAGACCTGTGGCACAGTGTTGATTGAGCAATAAGATTTTCGATCAGGAGTCTGGGTTTTGTGTTGTATTTTGAAGATGACCAAATGCTTTCTAAATTCTTGTTCCTATTTGGGTCAATCTGCTGTACATTGATGAACATACTTAGGCGTCACTTTCAGTTGAAAATAGACCCAGGGCTTATCTTGAGCAGAGTTGCACTTATGCCATGTGCTAAACATGGACCTGAAAGCGTGCTGTGGAATTGCAAAGACTAACTAGAAATGGGGTGATGTACTTTGTGTGGGAATCATTTCAAGACAGAGTGTGTGGAATTTGTGGGACAAACTGAGTTTGAGACAGCATGTCCATAGAATGAGTCCACTCTAGAAATCAATACTGAGACTACAACCAGTGTCTAATGATAGGGATCATTTTGGTGTGTTAATAGAACTTCAAATGGAACACTATGTTTTAAATAAAGGAGCAAAGGCTTTTTCATGTCAGTTAGAGTTTGACAGGATGTAAACAATACATTTGATCTTTGTCTTCATTTGTTTGATTTGTTTTTATTATGCAAAAAACATGTAAGAACACTGAAACAGAATTTATTATACTTAGTCCTCTGGACCCATAAGGACACAGATACACTGTTAATTACTTTGAATCATTTTGTTTATCTTGCCATTACAGAGGGTCACCATTGTCAAACTAACTATGACCGCAGTCATCTATGGAGGAGTGTTGCTACAGTCTGGGCCTACAGGGATGAGAGATTTATTCTCATAACAGGACCGGCTGCTGGCATAAACAGTTTCAGTTGTGGTTGTTTAGAGCCACAATTGCTATAGGGACAAAATGACTTTCTGTGCTGTGTAGTATTGACTTTATGTAAAGACTATAATTGCTCCTCACTTTTACTCATTCAGACCTGAGCTGTGATTTACAAAATGTTTACATGAAATGCATGTAAACAAGACATAAAGTGCACTGCAAAGCACAAAGCAAATAATTCCAGCAGTATATATCTTTAACGAAAAAGTCAGTATATAACAATTACTTGAATTTCAGAACCAGGAAGTTAAAAACAATCCAATAATCTGACTACTCCAACAGATCATTTGGTAGCCCTTAGCTGTTCACAGATTATTACAAATTGATGCGTTCTGGGCAACTATTTCTGGAGGAACATTGTATGCAGCTATAAGTTATTCTCCACCATTCAACTGAACAAGAAAAGGCCTCACTAGACAATCCTTCCACTACAAAAAAATCCAAAAAAGTTGAGGCCCTCTGTAAAATGTAAATAGAAACAATGCTATGACTTGAAAATCTCTAATCTCTGAACTTAAATATTAGTTAAAATAAACAACACATCAGATGTTGAAACTGAGACATTTTACTATTTCATTGAAAATATTTGCTCATTTTGATTTGATGGCAGCAACCCCTCTGAAAAAAGTAGGAACAGGGCCATGTTTACCATTGTGTAGCATGCCTTCTTCTTTTGGCAACAGTCTATAAAGTGAGGAGACCAGTTGCTGAGTTTTGGGAGAGGAATGTTGTGCCCTTCTTGTTTGATGTAGGATTCTTGCTGCTCAACAGTCCTGGGTCTTCTTTGCTGGATTTTTTGTTTTATGATGCTCCAAATGTTTTAAGTTGGTGAAAGTTCAGCAACTAGACTCTTCTATTGCTAAGCCAT
This sequence comes from Cheilinus undulatus, assembly GCF_018320785.1. Taxonomy (NCBI): domain Eukaryota; kingdom Metazoa; phylum Chordata; class Actinopteri; order Labriformes; family Labridae; genus Cheilinus; species Cheilinus undulatus. The sequence goes on along the minus strand of NC_054874.1, from coordinate 26,329,182 downwards.
GCTGTTGTGATGGGTGCGATATGTAGTCGAGCATTGTCTCACTCAAATATGCAAAGCCTTCCCTGAAAGAGACGTCTGGATGGGAGCATATTTTACTCTGAAACCTCTTTATACATTTCAGCGTTGATAGGGCTTTTCTAGATGTGTAATCTGCCCACACCATAGGCGCTAATGCAACCCCATATCATCAGAGATGCAGGCTTTTTAACAGTTCCCTGATAACAGTTCATCTCATTTTTTTTTTCATATGACCACAGAACAGTTTTCCACCTTGCCTTAGTCCATTTTAAATTAGCTTTGCCTAAGAGGTGAATTGTGTTCACATATGACTTCTTTGTATGGTACAGCTTTAACTTTAATTCAGGGATTTCACAGTGAACTGTGTTGACAGAAAACTCTCTCTGAAAGTGTCCCTGAGCCCATGCAGTGATTTCATTTTACTGAAAGTGTTCAACAATTTTTGGTGCTGTTTTACGCAGATTGGTTAACCTCAGTCAGTCTTTACTTCTGTGAGACTCTGCCTCTCTAAAATGCTCCTTTTATGCCCAGTCATGTTACTGACGTGTTGCAAATTAGCCCAACTGCAGCTGGTTTTTTTTATGCGTACCACTTATTTTTCCAGGCTTTTGTTACCTTATCCCTACTCTTTTGAGATGTGTTGCTGACACCAAATTCAAAAAGAGCTAATATTTTTCATGAAATGGTAAACTGTCTCAGTTTTCACATCATACACATTGTTTATGTTCTATTGAGACTAAAATATGTTGTATGAGATTTGCAAATTATTGCACTCTGTATTTGCACTTTACACAGTGCCCCAATTTTTTGGGAATTGTGGTTGTTGGTGGATACAGGATTACTCTTCCGTCTTTGTCCTTTCAGTCCCTGACGGTTTCTGATGTTCCTATATGTGCAGTTTATTTTCCATCTTAAAGTATGAAATTATATTAATGTGTGATTTTGTTTGACATTGTTAGAGCAAAACATGAAATAGAAGGTTTGTGTGTACTTTACTTGTCAATTTGTCCCTGTGTTTGTGCATGCCTGTGTGACACTCATCTCTGATAGTGTCTGAGATGTGGTGAAGCTGATATTTCCTCCCGGTCACTTTGTGACAACGTTAGGGACATGCACAGACATGAGCAAGGGCAAAACACAGAAGTTTGTTTCCAAGTAGACGCGCAGCACACATGCACACACACCCACACACAAATGCCTTGTTGCAGCCTCCCGTTACTGTGAGTCACAGAGGAAAGGCAGGCAGAGCTGACTTCATACAACCTGCTAAGGAAAAAAAACATATCAAACTGTGAGAGTGTATCAGTGCATGTGCAGAACTGTCTGTGTGTGTTTATGGGCATGAGAGGTTGCTTTTTACAGCATGATGAGGCGAGGGAGAATGTGTGAACGTGTAGAGCCAGTATGAATGTGCTCTCCTTCCTGTACTTTCTGTAACTGTATGATGTCAAAGAGAGAGGAAATTCACCTCCCTACATCTAATTACTCAGGATTATAACCAGCTAAAGCCCATGAAACCAACACCCAGGACTCCTTCAGCACATTGTTCTGAATTTAGAACAAACTCCAAATGCCTACAGCATGTATTTGTTCCTTATGTTGCCATCAGCAAGCCAATCGTTCATCTTGTGTTCAGCAGCTGCAGAGTGTGATATCACAATTCCCTGCACTAGCTGTGACCTTTAGGTAATCAGGCCTTTTTCTGTTATAAACAAAGGAAGTGGAGGGATTTAACAGTAAAGAGAAGCTATGATTATTGTTAACTGTACTTTCAGTTGGTTTATATCTTATTCTGTTGCTACATCGTGATTGTGGAGTGTTTCAGTCTAAATAGCAGATGTGGAACATGACGGGAGGTGGCTGGTTTGCAAATTATGCACGTTTATTACTGACACCGGAAGGGACAGAATTCCAAACCTACTAGAAACACCATGAGAGTTCATCCTGACTGCTTGATTACAAACTCTGTTATCTTCAATAATAAGATACTCAAACAAAAATACATTTACTGTGTTAGGATATCTTTTGTTTTTTATGAAAGAATGCAAAACATAGACCTTACCACTGTAACTGGCATCATGTCCTTGTGTGTGTCTATGCAGATTTACCACACTGTTGCTCCAGTTGTCCTTGATACCTCTCAGAAGACTTCTTGGAAGTACTGGTTTGAAACCCCTGCTTTTAAACAGTTAATAAATATGCACAGACTTTCATTAAAATCCAAAATGTTGTGCACAGTTATTATTCCAGGACCCATTGTTGTTCTCTTAGCTAATGGAGGTTTACAACCAATTTGTAAAGGTGCATATTGCCACCTACCGTTCAGGAGTATGCGACCCCAGGGTGACATGTACTGCACGTGAGGACTTTCCCTGTCCTCATGTGTAACATGTCCATTCTTTTCACTCCTTCATTCTTCCACATCAACAGGTGGCTTTGGCCTTTGTTGTTCTATTAAATTGTAAGGTTGCCTTCATACATGTGATTTTGCGGTATTGCTGCCTCACTGCTCACTTATTTGCTTGCTCATACTACTACTACTACTACCCACTTCACTTTGCCACCATGCCAAAGAGGGGATGGTGTTTGCTCTCAAAAACACACTAAAAACAGGTTAGCTTCTTTATTATTAGTCCTGCCATGACTGGCAACTAAAGGTGGCATAAGCTTTGGTGAAACATCAGATGTCTAAACAAAGGTGAAGTTAGCTGTAATGTAGCATCACTTCTTGCTTTTGCTAGCCCTAGGTGACACACATTTTTCTAATTGATTTTGTTTGTAATGTGTGAATCTTATGCAAAAACCTGTGGATGGGAGCATTTTTCCTTTAATTTTTATAGAGGTGATTTGAGCTATATGCCACTAGGGGGCTCACCCTTCCAAGGAGATGGCTTAGTGTGCTTAGCAACCCCCGTCTTCATACTGGCAGAAGCGGGGCAAGAGAAACACAACTTGTTGTCCGTCTCACTCCTTTCTCCTGGTTCTCATAGGTTAGTTTAATGTCATAAATTACAAATGATGTCAAAACAACTTTCATAGTATGCTATGGTATAAATAATGTCGTAATGACTGTAGTTTTGGTGCAGTTTGTGTATTTTGTTTATTGTAAGTTCCGTGTTGCAAGATGCTAAAGAGTTTTAGCCTAGCATGCTACTTTAAGCTATGAGCAGCACGTTATGACCACTGTACCTTGTTTTAATGCTCCATTTGTTTTTGTTAACCTTGTAAGGCTCCCTTTACGTTCCCTAAGAACTGGTAAAGTTTACTATTTACCGTTTGTTTTCTTTATTAAGTATCTATTTTGTGTTAAGATGGTTTAAGTCAACTTTACTAGCATTGCCAGTACTTTTATGGGGTTTCCCATTATCTGAGTTGTTAGCACGTTAAAGATTTTATTTGTAATACTGCAAAACTTTCCATAAGAGAGAAATATGAGAATGTGTTAATTTTATATACATTTGTACGCAATTTGGCTTTGAAAGAAGCATATGGAAGCAAATTGGAAGGTAAACAGTAACAAATGCTGCATTTTATGTTTGACAGAAACATATTTCTATGTAAGAAAAATAAAGACTGGAGGAAGCGAGGGAAGAGAAACACAACTTGTTGTCCGTCTCACTCCTTTCTCCTGGTTCTCACAGGACAATTTAATCTGGAAACAGACTCCATTTACGGGGCCTGTTGCATGATTCATGTTTACATGTTTTAATGATAAACAGAACATTTCATAATTCCTGCGCAGAGGTGGACTTTAGCGATAGGCAATGGTAGGTAACCACTGGGGGTACCGGACTACCATGAGACATGATAAACTTAACCCTTTCTCCTGCACTAGCTGGTATCCTGGCAGTTTGGAATTTTAAAGGCTTAACACCCTCATTAAAAGTGCGAAGTTTATCTCATAAGTAAACCAAGTTTACTTGCAGAGATGCAATTCGCACAGGATTAGCATTACCTGTGGGGCTCTGTGTGTGCTGAAATGGGGTAGGTATTTTGCCCCCCAGTAGTACTCTGCAAATTACAGACATGGTCAGTTCGCACTGTAATAAAAACACAGATGTCCTCCAAGATCATTACAAATTATTAGAGGTCCCTACATAATACTAATCCCCTGTGGATAGGGCTTTAGACAGTGAGTAAATTAGTTAAAGTGAGCATTTGCTAGAACAAGGTGTGAGACAGAGAGGATGAAACAGAGGGGACCATTGTATTGGCTGCAGTATCAGAGATCTTGTTTTATTCAGTGTAGTATTTAACTTTACCAAAAGGAAAAAAAAAAATAAAAAAAATAAGAACTAGATGTGTTAAACTCCCAGCTCTGCCTGTTCACTGCCTGAAGGCAGTATTACCGTAATACAAACTAGCTTTTGAGGTGGATAAGAGATGGCCGGATGTAAGGTAGCATGTGTAGCAGGGGAACAGAAATGATGAGATAGTGTCAGGGGGAGAGTGAGGCTGGAGGGCTTAAGTGTATTTAACTGAGAAAGGTTGTGTTTTTACAACCTGATTTCACAGAAAGTCATAAAATACCGCCTTAAGCCCGTTCTATTATCAAAACACCTATTGGTGACCCATACTGAGTTCCATCCCAACACCGAATAGACTTGTGGGAGGAAGAACCCCCCCTTAACAAGTAATTGAAGGCACTGTTTAATGAGGACTAAATATAACAACATAGTTTACAGTCACTTTGACTTTACTAGTTAACTTTCCATTCATGATATCAGCAACGTAATGCCATGATACGGTAAATTCATGATGAAAATACTAAGACTTCAGCTTAAGCCTCCTATATTGAAGTCCTTTATTTGCCCCATACATCATGTACTTCTGCCAATCCGGGAATTCTGTATTGGTCATTGTATAATGTCATCAGACTTGCAAATCTCCAATGAGCCACATCTACTTATGAAGATGCAACATATTTAAGACTCATAAGGATATTTTGGGCAAGATAATCACAAGTGCAGCTCTCTGACATTGTTAGTCACCAACAAACATTGTGGCTGTTTTAACCTGAGAATATACAGAGAGAGAGAGAGTGATAAGAAAAGGTTTTTGTCTCAAACATATTGCTGCCTCAAAACCAAATTACAAAAGCTAGAAAGGGAAGGAAACTACAGCAAATGTTATTATGTGCTTTGGTTGCCTTAGAGAAAATAAATCTACACCAATAAAGGCATTCATGTGTTCTTCCTTTGCTGTTGTGTTTGATATAAAACACTGGGCAGAGAGAAAACAATCAGCAGAGAGGAGAGGTGAACAACAGAGATATGAAAACATTGATTTAAGCAACATGAACTGTCAGAAGGATCAGAGAGGAGATGCCTCAAATGCTAATCCTATTAAACTATGTGACCTGTGGTCAGATTTAACAGACACTACAGTGTGAGGCTGGGTTTAGAATTAGAAAGAAGTGTACTAATAGTGACAGTGATTGTTTTCAGAAAAAGCAGAGAATGTTCTCAATGCAGAGGGACCCCAAAATGTTTTTTTTTTTTTTAACCACGGTGGCTCAGTTGGAAGTATGATAAAAGCACTAGAATGTTAATGAAGGCTACAGTATGCCACATGAAATTTACTGAATGCAATTCTCCAATTTCACTGGTGACACAGACCACACATGGATTTAATGATGTTTGTACAGTGGAGGTGATGATGCATCTTGCTTATCTGAATGAGTTATAGCTTCGGGGTAAAACAGATGCAAAAATATATTTCTAGAAAGCAACGTGGAAACTGGCAGAAGATGAAACGCCGATTGCCCCTGGGGAACAAAGGGAAATGAAAGGAGGAAAGAAAGTGGGGCATGGGATTGTAAAAGAAAACACTGCATTAATCAGCTGGCAGTGGTTTTGGACCAGCATGCTATGGACCACAATGGAACTTTGAATTAGTTGTGGAAGTCAGCTCATTCCAGCTGCCCTACTTTTTTTGTGCAAACAAAAACCTGTGCAAACTGCTGCTCATATAAAGCATATTTAACAACCTGATCTTTTTATGTGCTTTACTTCATTCCCTTAAAATCAAATTTTCAGATTTAATTTTCATGCATCAAGGAACAAATCATTGATATTTTTTTTTCCTTTTTTAGTAAGGACTCATTTGTTAATGGTTGCGGTCCATCCATCCATTATCTGTACTGCGTATCCCGTTTGTGATCCCATGAGGCTGAGGCTAATCCTAGCTACCAGTGGGCGAGACGTAGGGTACACTCGGGACTTGTCGCCAGTCAGTGACAACGCTGGCATGAAGACACAAATAACCGGTCATGCTAGAGTCACAAATCAGCTTAAGAAGCATATCTTTGGACGCTGGAAGGAAGCCGGAGTACCTGCAGATAATCCACACATGCACAGGGATACATGCAGACTCCACAGCAAGGCCCTTTGAACTGAAAGTAGGGATGTGATGAGATCCCATGCTATATGATCTTGCAAGACTGAAACGTCATGAGATTTCTTGTCAAGGAAAAAACTGTAGTGATATTAACAGGATGCATGGATGCAAAAGCAACTACTATTAGAAGCCCAATTCAACTGGAGATTGCCCATGCAATCATCCCTGACACTCAACTATTTTTTTTTATGCAAAAGCAAGTAAAGAAACAGTTTGAGCAGTTTTTCTGTATTGTTGAGTCTGGTGTCTCTCATCTTCCTCTTGAAATTTCCCCCAAAGATTCTCTATGGGGTACATGTCAGGCCAGTTGGCTGGCCAATCAAGCACAGTAGAACCATGGTCAGAAAACCAGTTTCTGGTAGTTTTGGCTTCACTGTGGGCAGGGGCCAAGTCTTGCTGGTAAAGCAAGTCAATGTCACCATAAAGTTTCTCAGCAGATCGAAGCATGAAGTGCTCTAAAATCTTCTGGTAGACAGCTGACAGAGTTGACCTTGGACTTTATAAGGCACTGTAAACCAACAGCAGCAGATCACATGGCACCTCAAACCATTACTGACTGTGGAAGTTTCACACAGGACTTCAAGAACCTTGAAGACACCTGTGCCTCTCCAGAATGAGAGAATGAGGTTCAAGAAACCTTTGCAGAATGGAACTTTTCCACAGTACCTGTAATCACATTACATTTGTCAATAATGTGGTAGTATGGTACTTTACCTCTTCTAGCTTAGTAATTACATTACTGTTACTGCAAAATAATAATCCTGTTACTGCCATTACTGTAAATCCTCCAACTATGTGTAAAACAGGAGCACAGAGAAAACAAATCAAGTGTCCCTTCTGATGTGCCTCTGACTGAGCTTTTGCTGGAACTTCATTTCTTTTCCTCTCCATAGAAAGTAACAAAACAAATATGAGAACTTTGAGACAGGAGTTTAAAGCAATGTTTTAATTGAATATAAAGTAGTATCATAGCTGGCACTTGCACATCTTTTAAACATGCTTTATTTCCTGTAATATAACCTCACCTGTGATTTTCCCTCATTCATCATTTCACAGTATTCAACTTACACTGTCATTTATCATTCAGTGAGTGGAGAGGAAGAGCTGTTAGTTCTCCATCTTGTTCCATTAGAGCAGAATGTGCTGAGTATATTTAAGCATTAATGAGTAACTCTGTGTGTATGTATGTGTGTGTGTGTGTTTGAGGTTCAGCCCTCTCGTGTTTCCTGTAGGGTATGTGAACCCAGTTTCCTGTGATTGCGTGTGCGTGTGCATGTGTGTGTATTTCTTAATGAGTGTGTATTAAATGGGGAATGAAGGATTTGAGTTTCCAGATGGGAAGGCACAATTTGACTTCCTGATTCATGATCTGTCACATCCACTTTACCTTTCTCAACCTCTGAGTGGAAGCACAAGCATAGCTGCACAATGGACTTGGAGAGGATATGCCAGCTGCCTTGCATTTTAATGGGCTCTTGACTGGAATATATCAGATCTATTTCTTAAATTCCAACATTAACTGTATACTTTTATTTAGTCTAAAAATGTTTAACCTTTCATTGTTTTAAAACCATGAAATATGCACATGTGCATCTCAATAAAGGACCATATCATGAAAAGCTTTGGGTTTTTTTCCCCCTTAACTCAGAATATTGGAATATTGTGGAGAAGTCCAATTTCTAATCAGTTATTTCAGCTCTGCAAAGATCTCTTATCAGCTGATTAATTCAGAACACCTGCAAATGTTTCCTGAGCCTTTATTCTATTACACTGATTCAGTACACACAACACAAACATGCACACCCACATTCGTACACACACCTGCACTTGAAGTCATTTGCAGAAGTTTTAGGCACGTAGGGCACAATGGATTCATCTCAATGTGCCACAACCTGGGACTGAAGGGGGGCAGAGTCACAACATGTCAACACACGTGTGTCAAGCTCGATGGCATCTCATTTGTCTTTTATACGCTCAGAGACCACCAGCAGTTTTGTGCAAAGACATCCAGCTCAAGACCAGGTTGTGTCAATCCTCCTTCCCACCCAATGGTGCCCTCAGGCACACTTACTCAACATTATACACCTTAATTCAGCCTGAATTTTTGTCCCAAACATGCCTTAAAGTTCTGCACAGTACTATAAAGATGTTTATACCATGGTCTTGGTGAATACTCACTCCTCCTTTTATTAAGTAGATATTTTTTAATATCTATTTAGATAATATCTATTAAGATTTTAAGCAGAAACTTACTAAATTTATTTGAGTTCATATACTTGTTAAATTTTAGGTACCTTTTGCCCAAAATATTTGGTAAAATGTACAATATCAATCTGCAAATTGTTCACAAGTTTTCATGGTATAATCATTGTTAATGCTACGCTTCGAGAGCCTATAAGGTTTAAATTAGTAATGGTATTTGTGAAACTGCACATTGTCATATATAAAGCAGCATAACTTGCCAAAATAATGACAATAAATAAAACACTTAACTTCATACATACAGAAGTGAAGTTATATTTGTTAATCACAATTATGGGTTAAAAATTAATATGATGAGGAAAAAAAACAGACTCATAAAAGTTAACTTATTTCTACATGATGGTTTTCATCTCACATACATGAATTTATACATTTCAGTTCATACTTTTTAATCACATTATATTTATTTTAATCATGTATTAATGATTTTTGGCTCATATTTATGAAATTGATCTTATGAACTGGCCTAATGTCTGACTTTTTAACCTTTTTTTTATTAATTTTTTATTTTTAAGCTCCAATCTATGATTTTTTTATCCTGAATATCACTCAAAAAATTAGCCAAACTGAAACTTATTAAAACCAAAGACAACTTTGGCCCACTAGCCCCACATTATAACCATTTTAGGTACAATCACTGATATCAGAGATATGCCACACACACAATAACAGTATCACCTACAATGTAACGTTAAATGGCGTGCAAAATCACATTTGTGGTAGAGTTGCAGAGGTGGTTGAACACAACACATCATTTATCACTGACACAACTGTGTCTTTGCAGTCTGCAAGTTAAAACAGAGATTTGAACTTACATGTTTAGCTAACTGGCATTGCAGTCGTTAGCTTGTTTAGCTTACTGGCGTGTTTTCTTAGATTTGACATGCTATTTTTGAAGCTTGAGATTTCCAGGTAGTTTTAGGTAGACACAGTGTCTAATCAAGATCTACTGATTTATTTATTTTCTTTGAGTATAAAGCAGAAACAGAACTTCTTCCAGTGTACATGAACTCAGCACAACCTCTGCCTGTGGCTACCATACAGTAATCAACTTATTCTATGATTTTTACCTTTTTTGTTACATATTTTAGTGTGATAGACTACTCTTAGAGGGTTTAAAAGTTAACTTTAACACTAACAGTGAAAACACTGCAAACTCCGACCTTTCTTTCAGCAGTTTAGACGTAATAATTCAATCGTTACTGAGGGTTTGTTCGGATCAATATTAAGGCCAATTATAACGCAAAATACACATCATGTCTTCACGCTGATGTCATTCCCTCACTGTGCTGATGATTTTATCCAGTTTGAATATGAAAAAAAAACTGGATACATGCATCAGTAGTGAGTCACACCCTGGCTGCTTTGTGATTAAACTCACACTCACTTTAGACTGATGAACAGACGCTCTGCAGCTGAAATTGGGCATTGGTCCATCTAAAACATCTTAGTACAAAGCTTAAGAGAGAAATGTCTGATGTAGCTGACAGGGGATCTAATAGGATACTGGTCAGACTGAAGAAGCTGAAATTAGATCCAGATACCTGAGATTTCCTGTGAAGGCGGTGATACTAATTAAACTGTGTTTCTTTTATAAGTCATAGAAGGTCAGATTTGACAAGGTTTGGCCTAAAACTGTGGGTTGAGGTTAACCAAGGTAAAAGAGTATAAGAGATGCATAGGGAAACTTGTACACCCCTGCAAACTGATCGTCCACAGTAGAAACAGAATATAAATGCCTATATGAAGATTATGCCCTAAGCCTTTAAGACATCTCTGGTGCTTAATCTGGAGACTGAAGTTTCAAATAAACAAACAAGCGTGCTAACTTAAGCCTGTTGTTGGGATGCATCTTCTCTGTGCTGTGATTTCCAACATCTTTCTAACTAAGCATCTTATCTTTCTTCCATCTTCTTTTATAAACAGGTTATTTTTGCTTGGGGCTCCTCTGGATAATCACTACAAAGCAAACATGAATAGACTGATCAAGCATCTTCCCTTAGTGAGCTAAATCAGACAGCATGACAGTTCCTGTCTCCTGATCAATTAATTGGCAACAGCATGCAAAGCACAGTCCTACATTTTTTTTTAATGAAAAACAACACCATATAAATATTTTTAAAAATCATTTTAAAGACAAAATGAGAAAAAAAATATTTCATTAAGGTGTGGAGCCATTTAAAATTCAAACAACAGACCCACATGTCTCCAACTTGCAGCTCCAGTAATTCTGCCCTGCTGTAAAAACTACCTTGATCAGCGTGAAATCAAACCCAATTGGTTCTGAGTGGCTTCTTTATTAAAGCAACATGATTGTCTGCACTGTAAACACATGCACCAGTGATCTTCTTTTATTTCGATCCGCGCAGCAGCTGAAGAAGTGTTGCTTCATTATTAAATTGCATGTGCTGTTACTTACAGAACCCAAGGTGTCTGCAAACTTTTTATCTAATGTTAATACATGTATCTGTACATTCATTAAATGCATTGCATAAATCGCGTTACCTATAAAGAATGTGACTGATTACTGAAGAATGTCTAACACATGCAATGCATTATTAGGATTCCCTGCCACTGGTCCACATTTGCTCACATCAACTTTATATCCACCTTTTCTTTTCATCTACCTTGTAAAATGTTGGCATGAACATAAAAAGGCGGGTCATGTTTTCTTAAATGGGTAGAGCAATGATGTTTATATGAAGTTGAGTTTCTCTGCCTTATAAGCATTGTCCTCATTCGGGGGCTTCATCTATTCATATGAAGACAGACTGTGAGAGGGAATCCTCTGTAGACAAGACCATCATATTTTCAGAAGTATCAAGTAACTAAGTACAAATACTTTGTTACCTTACTTAAGTAGAAATTTTGGGTATCTATACTTTACTGGAGTAATATTTTTCAGATGACTTTTTACTTCTACTCCTCACATTTTCACGCAATTATCTGTACTTTCTACTCCTTACATTTTAAAAATAGCCTCGTTACTCCTATTTCATTTCCGCTTGTTTTCATTCCGGCTTGGCATCGTTCAAAAAAACACAAATAAAAAACCCCAAAAACTATCCAGATAAATTGCACCATCCGGATAGAGTGAATTTGATTTTGGTTGGATGAGAAGTATAAACATAATACCATTCCCATACCCAACTGGTTTGTAAGCGATCAATCGCACCTTCCAACATGACAAATCACATCTTAATCCAGCAAGGAAATATCAGACATATGTAGCCTAGTACGAAGATGTCCGTGGCAGAGACTCAAGAGAACTCGAGCGAAATGTCCCAACTAGGGCTGACGCAGAATACCAGTATTGACAATAATCGTGGTATTAAAAAATAAAAATTTAATATCATATTAAAAATGGGCATATGATAATATCATGTACATGATCCACTGCCATTCCAGCGCTGTCATGAGCCCTGAACATTTCAAATAAGTCCATCAATGTAACAGATCATCAACTCCTGCACTCCTCTAACCTCTGCGCCCCTCGTTCGTGAAACCGTATAGCCTCACCTCGTTGCTCTCTCTCATTCCCTCTCCAAAAGCGCCCCCCGCACACACACACTGGGAGCCCAGCAAGATGTTGAGAGAAAAAAGTTTTCTTTTTCCTCATTCATACAGCTCCTAACGGACAGGATGTAGACATAGAGTCCTGCATCGGACAGCTAACACCCTACCTGCCCATTCCCCCCGATTTCCTGGTGCGTGTGTGTCATCCCTCTCTCCCACCTGCACCCACAACATGTGCGTCCAATTCATTCTAAAGTCTGACCATCCACGTAAAACACGGAATGACAGAAGCTGCGTTCAGGCTAAGAAATTATAATATTGCTTTCACTTAACCACTGACCTTGACAAATAATGTTTTTTCACTGTTCTAAACCAAGTCTTCTCACTGAATGAAGCGCGAAAGAAAAGTCTCACAGCCTCGTCAGCCATAACACTCCAAAAACCTCGGCAGCTGACAGCCTGGACTAATTTGACTGGACAATATTGATAAGAGTAACATTAGGGTGATATTTACAGACTACATCTTTTGTTTTTTAAGCCGTAGGTGGAATTATTTTCCTGATCATTGTTCGTGAGTGCCAAAAAGCACAGCACTGTAGCTCTCTTTAAGTTCAGACCTGACCCCAACACAGCCATCTAACTTGATTCTTTTAGTAGAGCTAACAAAGTCTCATTAAAAAAACTGCTGCAGGTGCTCTTGAAATATGTCTGTAATTAATTGTTTCCTAATGTGTTTATAACCCTATGTTTCTGACACTGTTTTGGCATTACGATGTGTAAATCCTGTGTGGTGGATAAGTTTTTAAGTCAGAGGTGGAGCCATGGGGTGGCTTGTGGGGTCTATGCCCCTAATGTTAATGCAGAAGCCCTAAATCTTTAACTTTGGTAAAAGTATGTTATTTCTGATAACTGATGAATGTAAAAAGAACTATCTTGGATTTTGATAAACAGATTGACCCTGCTGATCACAACATGGAAATTTGATTTTTGTTGCCAAACTAAAAAAAAACAAATCAGATGTTTGTTTGTTTTTTTACTTTGAAAAGCTTAAAAGCACATGCCACAGAATAAATAAAAACCTTACTATTAATATTTCAGCATTTTTTTAAGAAATATGACTCTCCGCAATGACACAACAGCCGCAGTACCTCCTTAGACAGGTGTTTTGAGTGTAATTCATCTGCCATAAGAGAGAACACAACATAAATAAAGTTGAAGATAAATTTGATTAATTGTCCCGTTATTATTTAAATTTTTATTGACATCGTGATAATGTCGTTATAATGTCATGACATTTTTCGCCCATGATAATCGTGAAGTGAAAATCTGATATCGTAACAGCCCTAGTCCCAACCAAGCACCAGCGAGGGGGTTGGTAGTACACATATATGGTTCTTGAATGTATTTGCATTGTAGTAAAATATGTTTATTTTCAGTGGGCATAAATATGGCCGAAACAGGTGAATCCCACATTTTTCCACATTAACATTTTAATATAACATTATAGTCATCATGGCCTTTAGAAAAAAAATTTTTTTTGAGGAGGTGGGGTAGTGCACTATGGTAGAATGGAATGCAATGGTAGAATAGAATGGAATGTATAATGGAATGGAATGGTAGAATAGAATGGAATGGTAGAATGGAATTGAAAGTATAATGGAATGGAATGGTGGAATGAAATGGTAGAATGGAATTGGTCCCTGTGGCGCGGCCTAAGCTTTTTTCCTTAATGGAATTTTTCCCCCTTTACATTACTTTTACTTTTATACTTTAAGTAGTTTTGAAACCAGTACTTTTACACTTTAACTTGAGTAAAAAGCTTGAGTTGATTCTTCAACTTCTAAAGAAGTCTTTTTAAACCCTAGTATCTATACTTCTTTCTGAGTAATGATTGTGGATACTTTTGACACCTCTGCATATTTTAGTTTGACCTAAGCCACAGCTCATCCACCTTGTTCCTGGGTCGTCTATATTGTTATGGGTAGACCTTGCAGTGAAACCGTGGACACAGAATTATTCTGTCTGATAATTGGAAGCTTAAGAAAAGTTGATTCTTTTTTTTTCTAGAGCTAACTATACTTTTGTAAACCAGTATCCACCCACAGATCTGAGACCCGACCTCTACTTGTAGTTGCCTCATTAAATACCCAGATCCGCCCAGACCCATGAATTATAGAGCAATAATAGCAATAATAGATCACTACCCGACCCTAACCCATGAAAAAAATTCAATTTAAAAATACAGCCACTCACTTTTATACAGTGCTTTATTTTCTGTCTGAACATCCTAAGACCCAGCATGTTAACATGAGGACATTACATTTTCGCTTTCCTTCAACATATTAATAGAGTCTGCGATTAGGATTTTTTAGATAAATGTCCAGAATATCCATAGAAATTTATTTCAATGAATTCATTTGAAATGTAGGGAGAATATACTATTATTTTTTTAATTTACATTTTCAAAGACATTTTGAAGAAAATTTTTTTTTCTTCTTCTTTTTTTTTTTGGCATTTTAATGGGAATTTGGAATAAAGGTATTTTAATTTCTTGGGGATTTGATTAGATTTTTGTAAAGATTATTTGGGGGCTTTTTGCCTTTTATTGGAGAGATAGGACAGTGGATAGACCAAGAAACAGGGATGAGAGAGTGGGGAATGACATGCCGTTAAAGAGACACAGGCCAGACTTGAACCCAGTCCACCTGCTGCATAGGGTGTGACCTAACCACTAGGCCATCTGCACCCCTGATTATAAATTTGGAGACATTTTTAATGGGATACTTTTAAGTAACGTTAAACGATTTACATAGACATTTTAGGTAACCCTTTAAAGATTTAGGAAATTTGTGTTGATTTTGGTAAGGAAAATGTTCTAGAAATTCAGAACTTTTGGTAGAAATTTCAAAATAAGAAAAATGAGTCCACCATATCTCTTTCAGATTGAAGACTCCCAACAACTGGCTGTCTGGTCTGACTGCTGCAAAGAAAATCCTGGCAATGCGGTGGAAACCACCACATACACTGTCATTAAACCACTGGTGGCCCCTGCTATCAGATATATTGTCCCTTGAACTCTCTGTTGCATGGTCTCATGGTGCTAAAGGGAAAACTTTAAGGTCTTGGTCTGAAGCTCTCTCAGCCGTACAGTCTCTTGCCAGCAGAAGGGAAGGTTAACAGGGTGGGCAGGTGGAATGGGGGTTGGGATGGTCACTCATTACGGGGATAAATGAGGGGTTAGCAACTAGCTGTATACGCTTAGTTTTCTCCTTGCAGACATATGTATTTTTGCAAACATATCACATGCATTTTAAGTTAAAGGTTTAAAAGAATTAATATGTTTGAAGCAGGGGTGTGGTGTCATTTTTGACAGATACCCTTATTTTTATGCAAGTATAAACTTTATTCAGTCCATGCAGATCTCGATGCAAATATGAATCAAAACCTTCAGGAATGGTTGTTGCACAACGAGGTTGAATTTGACAGATTTATATATATATATATATCACAGCAGCACTTTTTCTATCTCTCACACATGCTTGCATGCATCAATGAATACATGCTTCTGCTAAAATGACTGTCTGCTTGTACATAATATAACCAAAGGCTATAAAAGAAAGCAATGAAACGCAAAACTTAAAACAGTGTCTAACACACACACTTCAAGAGTAATTCCCTTGGTCTCCTACACAAGTCCACATATGAGATAATAAAGGAATAACTGAGAAAAAAATGTGCCTAAGTTGACCTCAGAGCCTCAGGGAACTACTTCATGATAGTATTTGCCTATAGGTTCTTTGCAGATGATGCCATGCAGCAGCAGATAACACCCCTTGGGGTACAAGAAGTGATTGGACACTACGACGTTTGCAGGACTGAATATTTGTAATAATGATCATC
This sequence comes from Cheilinus undulatus, assembly GCF_018320785.1. Lineage (NCBI taxonomy): Eukaryota > Metazoa > Chordata > Actinopteri > Labriformes > Labridae > Cheilinus > Cheilinus undulatus. Next base: position 26,313,087 of record NC_054874.1, on the reverse strand, counting down.
TTCAGACCAGGTAAATCTGTTGAACAGTGGTAAAAATCACGTTTTTTGTAAAGTGTATGAATCAAATTCAGTGTATGGAATTTTCACATGTTAAGCGCAGTGTTGAGATGCATTTAGAACTGTAAAGTACTAACTTGCCTGTTTCCATTCATTCCTAATGGCTGTTCCCCATCTCCTGACCCCCAACTGACATTGGCAAACAACCTATTTGGGAACAAAGATAATGTAATCATTGTCATATAGCCGATGAATTTCTATTTTTCTTCTTTTGTTGTTGTCACCTACCAACCACCCACATTTTGTCTATTTCTGCCTGTACCCACAGAATTATAGAATTACAGTTTCTGAACTCTAAATTTTCTGAGCTGATAGCTGAACATTCGGGTAGACCTGGTGCAGGACTCTAAACTACAATGCAGGCCTGTCCAAACCTTATCCACCTAGGGCGGTGTATAGGAACCTGTAAGGGTGGTGGAGCCACTTTTATACACCTCACCATGAGGATATTACAGTTAGTGAAACCAATCTAAAAGAGGTTCAGATATGCCTAGTGATTCAGTATACTTAAATGGCTAGTTAACTGCAAATCATTTTAAGGATTTTTGGGAGACCAATCAGATTTATGTGGGCCCTGGACGGCCCTTGCTGACTCTGGCCCCGACCCCTGAATTCTGTGGGTAATGATATTTGCTGCTGTAATTTATCAGGGTGTTATAAACAAGAAGTTAATATTTGGGTTGCTATTATTTTTACCATTTACCGTGTTGTCTTAATTCAGTCAAAAATGAATAAATTATTCTGGACAGAATGTTTGTTTACAGAACTAGCATGGCAACACTGCCTGGTACTACTACAGTCTATAGACAAGCAAAAGTATCATGTTCTAATGTGGCCCGTGTTTCATTATATTTGAAATATTTGCTGCGAGCCAATTAAAAATGGACCGCGGGACATATTTTGCCCCCAGGCCCTTGTTTGGACACCCCTGCTATAGTGGCTAACCATTAAAAGTGGTTGTTTTTTTAAGGAATACACCCTTAATTTAGCAAGCACTGCTCCATTCAAACAAATAAATAAATAAAACATCCACCTGATGTTATCATACACTGCAAGTTATATTTCCTGAAACGTCCAGGTTCTGGGATCTGTTCTTCTCTTCATGGCGGTAGACAAAGTAAAATTTGTGTCTAATAACTGTGGTGATTCAAACTGTGTAATCGGTTCACTGAATGCATCAGGCAGTGGTGTGGGGGGCTGCAATTGTTGAAAAATGAGCGCTAAAGTGCCCTTGAGAGCCAAAACACACTCTAAAATGCCCTCTTTGGAGCCAAAACACACATTAAAGTGCCCTCTTGAGAGCCAAAATGCTTGTTAAAGTGCCCTCTTGGGAGCCAGAACACATGCTAAAGTGCCCTCTTTGGAGCCAAAACACAAGCTAAAGATCCTTCTTGGGAGCCAAAACACGTGCAAAAGTGGCCTCCTGGTCTGCAAAACACACTAAACTGCCCTCCTGGTTGGAAAAACACACTGAACAGCCCCCTTGGCTGGTTAAAACATGATAAACTGCCCACTTGGGTGGTAAAAAGGCGTGTTTAAGTACCCTCCTCATTGGCAAAACACACTAAACTGCCCTCTTGGGTGAAGAAAACACACTGAACTCCAAAAGACCATTAGGACCAAGAAATACTATGAAACATTACTGTTGCAATGACTTTTATGTTGGACCCTTTTTTGATCTATACTAAGCCAGAACTATATCTCACAGAACCAGTTTGGATTATCTGGTGCTAATATGGTGTTAAAATGCACTAGAATACAGGAAATGGCATGTACTTACTTGAAAATGACTGCCTAGGTATTTATTTATTTATTTCTGTGTGTTCTTCACAGTCCAGCATTGAATCTACACAGTGCTTGTGGATGCTGATCCTAACTACAAACTAACTTGAGTAGTCTGTCTAGTTAGTCTGTTTCAAGGCTATATAATGTGCCATTTGTATAACAAATAAACATGTCTAAAGTGCCCTAGAGAACACACGAAACTTAATGCCCTCTTCAGTGGCGAGAACGCGCTGTGTGTGCCCTTTTTTCTTTTTGCCCCTGCCCTTGTAAAAGTCTGTGCATGCGACTGTATCTGGTTATTAGCTTGTGTCTTACCTGTGTCAGAGGGCAGGCGTGTGCAGGGAGCAGGACTGTAGACTCGAGCTGCATAGACTTCAAATGTGGTCGGCTCTTGATGGTGCAGCACGATGGTTTCCAAGTATTGGGCTCACTCCTCATAGCTGAGGTCTCAGTCAAGGTCAAACCAAAAAGAAGACAAAGGCAAGAACAGAAAAATGGAGGCCAACAGGTGATAGAAAAATAAGGACCGTGGTGAAGTACAAAGAAATCCTCTGCTGGTGTCAGATGGATCATCTTAGTGATCCTAGCTGTGGTTTGGACGCTTCATATCAATAACACAGAGTGTTAGTAAAACAAAAGCATTACTGGAAAGATATGAAACACAGTGTAAGGACCTGTAACTACAGACTAAAAAATATCAGGATTTCGCACACTGGTTTAGCTCAGCTGGCAGAGGAGGTACCAATAAGCAGAAGCTATGGTCCATTATGCACTGGTCGCAGGATCGATTCCCTGGCTCAGTGCTATTTAGTAAACGTGTTCCCCTACTGGCTCTCTCAATATTTCCTGTCTCTCTTCAGCTGTCCTGTCATAATAAAGGCAATAAGCCAGACAAATAATGTATAAAAATTCAAAAACTTAATAAAAAGACTTCTTTATTAGGCCATTATTCCATGATGACAGGTAGACTGCTGCTGCAGGCACACAGACAAGATGTTTAAAATTGTTAAAAATGATATCTGAATAAAAATTAGTTTTTTTTTTTCCGAAGGACTTATTGAGGACAATACAACAGTTTAAAGAAGTATTTAAATTAGCTGTCATTCAACCACTCACTAAACTGACTGAAGTAAACAAAGCTAATTATGAAACATGCAATCATATAATCTATCTAGAAAGATAGATGATAGATAACTTTTCTGTCCGCTTTGTTGCTGAATCATAAGAACACTGATGTATGATTTTGCAAAAGACACCACAGTGTAATCACACGTGTGATCTCCAGAGCAAACAATACTTCTGTGTCTTTCTTCATGAGATAAAAATAGCCTTTTGTATGGAATGAATGAACACAACTTCTTATTCGTTTGCAATTTCAAAGCTTTACTCTTGATGTGAACCTTTTTTTGCTTGGATCACATTTTTGTTTGCTACCAAAGAAGTTTTGTTTGGATCTTTCTGACCATGTACAGCCCACTGGAAGGGTACCCTAGACAGAACTTGATCTCATTTGTCCACTGGTAGGTCACACTCCAACAGCTAAAATCATGACTGACGCGTAAAGCCATGCAGCCCACCTACTAAGCTCAACTACCTGTCAGCTAGCTAGCTAGCTAGCTAGCATTCTGGCTGACAGATGCGTAGCTTCTGCCAGTCGAGCTTTCTGTTAATCAAATGAGATGTACTAATCAGTGCACAGTGAGTTTTTTCCTCAATATAATCTGAACTATTGTGGTAAAGAATTCCCCCACCTACAGAGTGAGGACATGTAGACATTAGCGAATGAGACATTTTACGTTTTTTTAACCAGGCGGTACACCAGTTTATTTCAAGTGTAAAAAAATGGCTTTTTAATATGTGTTTTGTATCTGACTTCTGGTGTTCTGCAGCCAGCATCAAGTGGAAACTCACTGTATTGCAATTTTTCGCACTACTGCATTGGCTTCATTTTTCAGGACTGGAGGTTGCCGCTAGAGTTACATGACCAGTGGCTTACTTAAGCTTTGTAAGCTTTAGCTAAAGCTAACGTAGCTCTGTTAGCTATGAAATTAACATTACGTCAAAAGCCACTGTAGCTAAGTTATCTTTGATAACGTAGCTCAAGCAAATAGAGTTCAGCTAGCTACATGAATTATGTGTCTACATAAGTCAATGTAGCTAGGCTAGTTTTAGAAACATAAACTTAAGTAGGACCCCAACATAGTTAAGGTAGCTATGTAATTAATGTTACTACAAAAGCCAGTGTAGTTTAGTTAGCTTTAAAAGCATAGCTCAAGCAAACATAGCTACACTACTAATGTAAAAAATGTTACTACATAAGTCATTGTAGCTCGGTTAGCTTTAGAAACATAAGCTGCAGCAAACATAGCAATGTAGATAACAAAGCTTCACTTATTTCATTAGGTGTCAAACTCAAGGCCCGGGGGCCAAATCTGGCTCGTGGAACAGTTAAAGAGGGGGTATTATACTTTTCCGGTTTTTAAAACATAAATATAAAGTCACAATGTTGGGTGTCCATACTTCACATACGCAAATTTTCAAACCGCAAGATAAACGTATGTGGCAGTAATCCTGGAATTAGAGTGTAAACTGATGAAAGCGGTTGGTTGAAAATCTCTCTGAGATTCTCCCAGTGGTCTCCCAAGACAAGATTTGGATGGAGCAAACTGATGAGGTCATCACAATAGGATCTCCTGACTGGTTCATGGTTCATCCGTGCTGCCAGCAAAGCAGAACAGACTGCCCCCACAAGGCCTTTTAGCATTTAGCATTTAGCAACACAGTAATTAAACACTTACCAAACAGATACGTCCTGCTCTATCCTTCGCTGCTGCTGGTTTTCTTCTCCCTCCCTCTCCAAACTATCAGGGTCAGACTCCGGGTCTAACACGTACGGACGTATATCAAAATTCGCCATATTTTACTCAGTTGGACCGGTTCATTCAAAGTTTACAAATACTAGCATAACAACATTAGCCACATCAGAGGGGGCGGACCATAGACTGTAGAAAGAATTGGACAAACCCCGTGTGACATCAGTCGTCTGTTTACAATAGAACGGCTAAAAATGGCTTTTGAAGCCAATCCGTGGATGCTTCCATATTGAAATCCTGGTCTCAACCGAACTTTGGATCAACCTAACGGCCTGCCCACTAAGCATGACTTCCTGTCAGCCTGCTAGCTAGCATTCCGGTTGACAGGAACGGATCCTCTGCCTGCCGAGCTACCTGTCAAATCAAATGAGACGCGCCAATCAGCGTGAAGTGAGGTTTATCCTAAATATAATCCAAACAATCATGGTACAAAAACATTCACCCCCCGTACAGTGGGAGCACAATAAGACACTAGCTAATGAGACACATTTGGTGTTTTGAACCAGGCTGTAAACCAGTTTATTTTGTGTCTCAAAACTGGCTGTTTAACATGTGTGCAGACGGAACTTCCGGTTTTCCTGCAGCCTCAAGCGGACAGTCGCGGTATAGCAAATTTTTGCACTTCCACATTGGCTTCATTTTTGAGGACCGGAGGTTGCCGCTTGGGGCGAACACAAAACATTGAGTCCTGTTGCTGGCCAGCCTCCAGAAAATTGGCCAATCGGAGGAAAGCAGGTCCGTGGAGCGGGGGATGTTAAAGAGACAGCAGCAAAAACGAAGCATTTCAGACGGAGGTTAAAATAAGGGTTTTTCAGGATGCCAGTGGGAGAAACATGAGGAATTTTTTGAGCTGTAAACCATGTAAAGCTGCTACGTGTGTATCAGAGAGATGGTGTAAAGCCTTGAAAAAAGGCATAATACCCCCACTTTAAATCCGGCCTACAAGAATATCTTGTATTTTTGTTATAACTGGCCCATCAGAACTCCAAACTTTGTCTTCATAATCCCATAGTTTGACGTTTTAGACTTACAATTTAAAATTTTGAATCATACTTTAACTTTTAATTTAATGATTACAAATTTTATTTTGTAGTTTGACCTTTTAAACCCATGATTTTGACTTCTTTCTAATATATTTGCCATTAAAAAACATTATTTTTCAATTTCAGTTTCATGTTTTCACCTTTTTGAACAAAAAAATTTACTTTTCTCAGACTGTGAACCTTTAAACTTATTTTTTTTTTTAACTTTTTAAATGTCAAAATTGTTTATCAGTGCTGGCTTTTTTTCTTATTTTATTACTGGTGAAACAAGGTTGACAGTTTATGGTTAAAGAGGTGACCCTGTTAGGCCCTCAGGATAGTCCTGAATCCAGAATCCGGCCCCTGCTGTGATTGAGTTTGACACCCCTGATTGAGGGTATGGCTAAAGGCAGGCAGACAACTTTAGCCAATTCTGACCCAGTTGTGTTGTCACAGACCATGACCAAACATCAGGCCCAGAAGACTAGGAGAGAAGGTCCACACACCAAAAAGCTCCTGTATCAGGCTTTTATTAGCATTTAAAACAGTGAAGTTTGGAGCCATCAGGCCCAAACAAATACTAAATACTATGGAAAAGAAGCACAATGACGGGGTTGTCAATGTGCCTTTTTGTTCAAGGTATTTCTGTGTTAAAACATAAGCTTTTCTCATTGAAGTTTTCCTTAACCCATAAAACACATTTTTAGTACATTATTTATAGATATGTAAATGTTATGTTTACATTTTCAATAACTTGACCATCTAAAATGTGAGTAGTGTATACAGAAGTATGATAAAACTGTTATAAGGTTATAAAACTAACCAACAATTGCACCCTTTTTAAAAATTAGACCTTGAAGATATTAATAAGTCAAATTTACCACTGGATCACTCTTTCATGTTTTACACATCTGTGGCAACATCTAACTACATTATAGAATTCTTTAGTCCTAAATATAATTCCTCCATTTTTTATGCAAAAATTTCAGTAATTGGCAGAAATTCTACTCAAACAAAACCTTTCATCATATTTAGTGCCACTATTCACCTTTTCTGTGTGTTTTATCAACTTATCATGGTTAGTTTTGATTTCAGGGCATTTGTTTGGAACCAAATTAGACCTATTACTGCATTTTTCCGGTTCAGGAGGAATCAAGAAGTGGGACTTCCTCAAGGCCACTGCTGATTGGTCAGTTGGTGTGATGTCAAATGGAATGTTATAACATTCCATGGCTAGGATGTCACAGATCCAAGCCATGGAATGTTATAACATCGACAAACATTCTGCCTGGAATTCATTGTGATAATTTCAGAGTCAGAGGTGATTTCACTCGGACATAGCTTTGAAATCTGCAAGTCAGGTGTTCACAATTTATTCTGATACCATCTCTTAACCGGATTATCAGAATTTACCCATTTTTTGTTATTTAAATAACATTTATAGTCAAGATGCCAAGATTTGGGCTCAGAGGCAAACGCCAATTGGACTTTGTCATTGAGGACGAAGTCTTGAATGAAGAGATAAGTGACGGCCAGAAGACCAAACCAAGAATCTGGCTCAGCGTGGAGGAGGAAGAGAGGATTTTGATGGCTATCGAGGAGAAGGAGAAGGAGAAGGGAAAGATAAAGAAGAAGACAGTCCTGAAAAATCAAGAATGGAAAGTTGATAAGGATGAACCTGAGGAGGTAAACATCCCTCAATCTGAACCTTTGAAGGAGGTAAAGTCCAGAGAAGACAGGGTGTTGGAGAACAGAGATGAGATCTCAGTCCCAGCATTAAAGGGCGACCTCCCTCAACGAATGGCTCCACCAAGAGAGAAGCTGGATTCCTCTAGAAAATTGGTCAGAGGCAAACGCCAACCAGACTTTGTTATTGAGGACAAAGTCTTAAATGAAGAGATAAGTGACGGCCAGAAGACCAAACCAAGAATCTGGCTTAGTGTGGAGGAGGAAGAGAGGATTTTGATGGCTATTGAGGAGAAGGAGAAGGGAAAGGAGAAGATAAAGAAGAAGAAAGCCCCAAAAAATCAAGAATGGAAAGTTGATAAGGATGAACCTGAGGAGGTAAACATCCTTCAGTCTGAAACTCAGAAGCAGGCAAAGTCTGGAGAAGATAGGATGTTGGAGGATGAGGGTGAACCTGAGGAGGTAAAAATCCCTCAATCTGAACCTCAGAAGGAGGCAAAGTCCAAAAAAGATAGGATGTTGGAGGAGGAAGGTGAACCTGAGGAGGTAAACATCCCTCAATCTGAACCTTTGAAGGAGGTAAAGTCCAGAGAAGACAGGGTGTTGGAGAACAGAGATGAGATCTCAGTCCCAGCATTAAAGGGCGACCTCCCTCAACGAAAGGCTCCACCAAGAGAGAAGCTGGATTCCTCTAGAAAATTGGTCAGAGGCAAACGCCAACCAGACTTTGTCATTGAGGACAAAGTCTTAAATGAAGAGATAAGTGACGGCCAGAAGACCAAACCAAGAATCTGGCTTAGCGTGGAGGAGGAAGAGAGGATTTTAATGGCTATCAAGGAGAAGGAGAAGGGAAAGAAAAAGAAGAAGACAGTCCTGAAAAATCAAGAACGGAAAGTTGATGAGGTCGAATCTGAGGAGGTAAACATCCCTCAATCTGAACCTCAGAAAGAGGCAAAGTCTGGAGAAGACAGGGTGTTGGAGGAGGAAGGTGAACCTGAGGAGGTAAACATCCCTCAATCTGAACCTTTGAAGGAGGTAAAGTCCAGAGAAGACAGGGTGTTGGAGAACAGAGATGAGATCTCAGTCCCAGCATTAAAGGGCGACCTCCCTCAACGAATGGCTCCACCAAGAGAGAAGCTGGATTCCTCTAGAAAACTGGTCAGAGGCAAACGCCAACCAGACTTTGCCATTGAGGACAAAGTCTTTAATGAAGAGATAAGTGACGGCCAGAAGACCAAACCAAGAATTTGGCTTAGCATGGAGGAGGAAGAGAGGATTTTGATGGCTATCGAGGAGAAGGAGAAGGGAAAGGAGAAGAAAAAGAAGAAGAAAGCTCCGAAGAAAACAGAAGAGAAGGTTGATGAGGGTGAACCTGAGGAGGTCAAAATCCCTCAGTCTGAACCTGAGACAGAGGTAAAGTCTGGAGAAGACAGGGTGTTGGAGGACAGAGATGAGATCTCAGCCCCAGCTTTGAAGGATGACCTCTATGTAGGAATGGCTCCACATCAGAACAAGGAGCAGGAGACGCTGGCTGCTGACCTCAAGCTTGAACGGGAGAAGAATAACCTTCTCCAGGAAGAAAAGGACACTCTTCTAGTGTCATTGGATGAAGTAAACCAAAGGTTTGAAACAACAGTAAAGACTTACAAACATCAGGTTGACACCCTTCAATGGCAACTGGAAAAGGAAGTCCAGAATACCACGGACAGGACGATGGAAAGTCAGAGAGTCATCCAAGACTTGTGGGCAAAGCAGACAGGTCTCCATAAAAGCATGACCAAAAAGATCTGCACCCTGAAGCGAAATTTCGCAGGTAGGGAGCGGAAACATTTGAGGCAGGTGAAAGAGCTTAAGATTCGGCTCAGCCTCCAGGACTTTCTTCATAAGGAGGATCAGAAGAAGCTGGAACGAGAAAAGACCAACCTTCTCCAGCAGGAAAGGGAGATGTTTGTAACTGATCTCATGCTGGAGCAAGAGAAGAACCAGCTTCTCCAGAGAGAGCGAGACCAATTGGCTGCCGATCTCAAGCAGGAAAGAGAACAGAGCCAGCGGCTCTTACGTGAACGGGAGACGTTCGCTGCTGATCTGAAGCAGGAACGAGAGAAAAACACCTGTCTTCAAAACGACCAGCGGAACCTCCAAGTTTCATACCAAGAGCTCAGTCAGAAGTATGAAACAGATGTTGTCGCTGTCCGACATCAGGCCGATAGCCATCTCACTGAACTGAGGAGGATTATCAAGACTTATGAGGACAGGGCAATGGAGGACCAGAGAATGGTCGTGAAACTAAAGGCTGATCAGGAGAAGATGGTTGAAGAGATGAATGCCCTGAGGGAAAAATCAGAGAAAAGAGAGAATAATCTTCTCAGTGAGGTGGAGGCACTAAAAAATCAGGTTAGTGGCCAAAGCCTTCTTCAAAAACAGATAGAGGAGCTGAGAGAGGAACAAAGAATCAGCCAGGAGAAGTTTGCTGCTGATCTCCAGCAGGAAAAAGAGCAGAACAAGCTTCTCCTTGAGGAACAGGGCAAGATCAGTGGGATGTATGAAGAACTGGGCCGAAAATATGATGAAGAGGCTGCAGCTGCCCGACATAAGATGAGCATTCTCCAAAATCAACTTGAGGAGAAAGTTCAGGCTGATGAAGAGCAGAAAGCAGCAATGGCCCTGATGGTGGAACAGCAAGCTTCCTTCAGAAAGATGGCAGAGGACATGGACTTCTGGAAAGGAAGGATCCTGCAGAAGGAGAGGACCAATTCCGAAACAACTGAGGAACTAAAAGCTCAGCTCTCACTCCAGTCTTCTCTCAATCTTGAGCTCTCCACAGCGCTCAGGGTTGAGAGAGAGAAACACATGGAGCGCCAAGAGACTGAGCCAACCCAGCAGGAAAGGTCTGTCCCTAATGGAACGGTACGAGAGATCCAGGAAGATGCTGCAAGCCCAGCAGGCTCCAGCTGGTCAGCATGCTCCAAAATGTTTGGACAATGCAGACCAGCAGGCTCCAGCTGGTCTGCATGCTTCAAAATGTTTGGACACGCCATCGGATGGGGGACACGAGAATGTTGGAAGAAAAAGGAGGAGCATAAGTCTTCTTCTTCTCCTTCTGACACCTCCTGAACCACCATCTAAACACCAACTCCTTCAGGGTTTTCCCCGGGTGCTCCGGTTTGCCCTACCATTTAATGGCAGAAAAACAAACAAACAATAAAAACAAGAAAAAAAATTAATCAAAATCTATTTGAGCTTCTGAAATGTCAATATCAGTACAAATAAATATAGCAATATGTATTTAGGTAGGCTTTGATGGCCTCTTTGCCTTTATAAATGAAATAATTATTCAAAAACAGTGTTTGTTGATAATATGAAACATTTAAGTTTAAAGTCATGATTTTTAAAGTAGGTATGTTAATGGCGAGTTGTCACATTAGCAATACTTCAAACTACAATATGATAATAGTGAAATACAAATCATAAAACATACTGATTTGGATAGTATGCAGCCAAAAACAGAAGTCCTGGGACCCCAATATTAGCTAAAATATTGTTTTTAATAAACTTCTGCATATGATCATCAATAGGTGAATGAATGAATGAATGATTTATGACCAAGTGTTTCACATTGTTTGCTACTTTGGTGGCAGAATTTTGTCAAATATATGAAAAGCAAGAGTACAAGTAATAGTATGACTACTATAGTATGTTTTTTTTTTAAAGCTTTAGTACTGTTTGATCCTGATCATAATTACAATAAAGTAGATTTTATCATTTAAAAATTGGTATTAAAAAGTACTGAGGTGCATATTAAAGTAAGTTTTGAGAAAAATATCTGAAACACTGATGACAAATAGGCCTCATTTACCAATATGCCATCATGATTTTTCTTAAATTTGTTCCTCAGAAAGTTGCTAAGAGAAGGTGCTGAATTGTGCTCATCTGTATTCTTAGAAGGATAATAGCCATGCGCTCATAAGCTGAAAGCTTGTGCACATGCAAACTAATCAGCATAGATAACTTCCTTTTTCTATCATTCACACCTATGTGAGTGCCTTAAATATGTTAAAGACATATATCATCTGTTCAAACAGTGCTATCATCAGAACAAGAAATAACATTTGATGGAAACCTAAATGACTCTCATAACTGATGCTGTTGAATGATGAAATTCTTTAAGTACCTGTGTGTGAAGGTAGGTTTTCATTGTTTAAAATAAGCTAAATCATCATTGAAAAAACAATTGGGCCCCGGGGGGAGGGGTGCCCCCCCCCCGGGGCCCAATTGTTGAAAACGCACATTAAAGTGCCCTCTTGGTAGGCAAAATGTGTGTTAAAGTGCTCTCTTTGGAGCCAAAACACGTGCTTAACTGTCCTCAGCCAAAACACGTGCTACAGTGCCCTCTTGGGAGGCAAAACACATGCTTAAGTGCCCTCGAGAGCCAAAACGCGTGCTAAAGTGGCCTCTTTCGAGCCAAAACGCGTGCCCAAGTGCCCTCTTTGGAGCTAAAACACGTGCTACAGTGCCCTCTTGGGAGGCAAAACACATGCTTAAGTGCCCTCGAGAGCCAAAACGCGTGCCAAAGTGCCCTCTTTGGAGCCAAAACATGTGCTACAGTGCCCTCTTGGGAGCCAAAACACATGCTAATGTGCCCTCGAGAGCCAAAATGCATGCTAAAGTGCCCTCTTTGGAGCCAAAACGCATGCTACAGTGTCCTCTAGGGGGGAAAAAACACGTTAAAGTGCCCTCTCGAGAGCCAAAACGCGTGCTAAAGTGCCCTCTTTGGAGCCAAAACGCATGCTACAGTGTCCTCTAGGGGGGAAAAAACACGTTAAAGTGCCCTCATGGGAGCCAAAACACATGCTAAAGTGCCCTCGAGAGCCAAAAACGCGTGCTAAAATGCCCTCCTGGTTGGCAAAACACACTAAACTGCATTCTTTGGTTAAAAAAACACACTAAACTCCAGAAGACCATTAGGACCAAGAATTACTATGAAACATTACTGTTGCAATGACTTTCATGTTGGGCCCTCTTTTGATCTATATTGAGCCAGAACTATATCTCACAGAACTAGTTTAGATTATCTGGTGCTAATATGGTGTTAAAATGCACTAGAATACAGGAAATGGCATCTACTTAATTGAAAATGTTCAGTGGGAAGACCCCCAGACCCCTTAGGGATTTATTTATTTATTTCTGTGTGTTTTCACAGTCCAACATTGAGTCCACACAGTTCTTGGGGATGCTGATCCTAACTACAAACTAACTTGAGTAGTCTGTCTAGTTAGACTGTTTTAAGGCTATATAATGTGCCATTTGTATTACATATAAACATGTCTAAAGTGCCCTCGAAAACACGGTAAACTTAGTGCCCTCTTCAGTGGCGAGAACGTGCCCTTTTTTTTCTTTTCGCCCCTGCCATTGAAAAAGTCTGTGCATGCCACTGGCATCAGGGATGTGATTTTTCATAAATCAACACAGAATTTCAGATTTATCGACTGGAAGAGGTGACCAAGAGAATCTTGAATTAAAACACATATTAAAAAGACTGAAAGACTAGTTTTAGAATTGTTAAGAATCTCATAAGAAGGAAATAAAAAGGCTCTGAGAGGGCTCTACATTTGCTTCTAAGTATATAAGGTCATGTCCTGCTTCTTTTAACAAAAATGCCACTGACCTTATTACTATGTAAACACTGATACAGAGCTAATAATGTAAGCTAAATATATTTGTGTGCCATTATCTGAGGCAATTATTCATATTTTCTTCTCATTCCTCAATTGTAGAAGGCAAAGGAATGTTAACATTATTCCATTTTAGGGGTAATATACAATATTCATACGTTTTAACCATTGCTGGCATAATCAGGATTATCATCTCATTACTGAACACTGTGGCATAGGAAGAAACAGAATTCCTGCAGGGTATCATGGGAGCTATAGGGATAAGGTGGACAGCCTTAACTGTTTGCTGCAGTTGGCAATGAGAGCTTGTCACCAAGAGACAGAGCATTCATGAACTAAATAAAAATGATTTTTATGTTTACAACAAGCATAGGACATCCCATGCCAATTTCACCAATACTTGTAAGTGTTGTTAAACAACAAGGGCTAAAAACTTCAGGGTTTTGCTGCTAACCTTCCTGTCAAATCAGTGCATGCCCGAACAGTGTGTTTTGTTTAGTAGTCCTGTGCTTCCTCCACTTCAAGATACCATGACAGTCAATCTGACCTTTGTGAAATGATGCATAAATCCATGTGATTTAACCCTAATGTATCACCCTGAAAGCATCCTCTTGGTTTCATTGATATCCCAGTATCATATCAAGTTATATGATCTTCCTGAAACGACTCTGCTGAAATCAATATAACCCAATATAGCTCCACTTAACCTGGTACGAATCCCACATGAAAATGAGTTTGATGTCCCTTTGAAGCGCTCGATGTGAGGCAAATGAATTATAGAAAGGACCTGAGTGAACTCCACATGACTCCACTGGGAACTTGATAACTTTCAATGTCTGCAGATGACTTCAGTGACCTGAAGGTGAGCAGAGAAGACACGGTGACTTGATATGGATGTTAGACAGCCCTGCAGAGTCAGTGCAGACCCATAGGACTGCAGTCAGGTAGTGATGGATTCTAATGACTCCAAAGAGCTCTGTGACTGTGTGAGCGTGTATGTGCGTAGACGTGGTTGAGCTTGTGTGAAAGCGGACAAAAGTACCAACGCTGAGAAACACATTGATCAAGCTGTGGTATAAATAATTCCCTCAGATATGTAGCTTTGTATTGAGGTGTGCTTGTATTGGTTTGGGGGTAGTGAATGATTACCCCACCTACACACATGCAGGCACACGAATAACTTCCTGTAAACTTGAACCTCTCTATTTGTGACTCCAGTGAGGCGAAAGTGTGCACAGCTGTTTGTGTGTGTGTGTGTGTGTGTGAGAAGTGGAAAATCAACATGGCCAGTCTGTATCACATGCCCTGGGGAATTGACCAATCAATAATGCAGCAAACTGCAATACATCCACTCTCTGCACAAAAACACACACATGCTGCTGTCCCCAGGGAATGGTTTCAATGTGTTTGTGGCCCTGCATGAGGAGAGTATGAGACAAGGCAAAGGATGCATGCAAGAGGGATCGGGGAATGTGTATGTGAGAAACTGTGAACACACACAAACACACACAGAGAGTTGCAAGGGTGGAAGTGCTTCCTGCAGGTGTTGTTGATATCGTGAAACTTTTTGAGCCACATAACAGAGTTATGTTATATTCAGTGCCATTGCAGGCTTATCTGCTTGGCTACAGTGCTGTGAAAAAGTATTTGCCCCCTTTCTGATTTCCCATCTTTCTGCATGTTTATTTATTGTTTTGAGATCATTACTCACATGTTTCATCTTCAACAAATACAAAGTGGCGTGTTCCTTTATCAAGGGAAAAAAAGCCATTAAAACCTACTTGGCCCTATGTGAAAAAAAGTAATTGCCCACTCTTCTTAACTCGCGAATAAACTGCAAAACGGTTCAGACTGGAGCTTTGCAAGATGGATTCACCAGTGAGAAACAAGGAAATGGGTGTATCCATCTGCTTTGCAAGGTTAAAGAAATTCAAGAAAAAATGAGAAACAAAGTCATCTACATCTATCAGTCTGGAAAGCGTTACAAAAGCCATTTCTAAGGCTTTAGGACTCCTGTAAATCACAGTGAGAGCCATGATCCACAAACGGAGAAAACTTGGAACAGTGTTGATCCTTCCAAGGAGTGGCTGGCCTACCAAAATAACTCCAAGAGGACATCAACGACTCATCCAGGAAGTCACAAAAGAATCCAGAACACCTAAGGACCTGCAGGCCTCACTTGAGAAAATATTCTATGGACTGACAGGACAAAAGTGGAACTTTTGGGAAGGTTTGTGTCCCATCTGGTATAAGATTAACACAGCATTTCATAAAAAGAACATCATACCAACATTCAAATATGGTGGTGGTAGCATGATGGTCTAGGACCTGAACGACTTGCCGTAATTGATGGAACCACGAATCCTGCTCTCTACAAGAAGATCGTGAAGGAGAATGTTCGGCCATCAGTTTGTAAGCTCAAGCACACCTAGGTTATGAAGCAAGTCAATGATCCAAAACACACCAGAAAGTCCACTCTGAATTTCTTAAAAAAAGGAATGTTTTGTAGTGGCAATGTCCAGATTTAAATCTGACTGAGATGGCATGACCTTTAAAAGGCTATTCACGCTTGAAAACCCTCCAATGTGGCTGAATTGCAATAATTTAGCAATTCAAAGAAGAATGGGCCGAAATTCATCCACAGTGATGTGAAAGACTATGTATCTATTTATCTAACCTTTATTTAACAAGATAAAGACCAATTAAATTCAGGATCTCTTTCACAAGGGTGACCTGGCCAAGAGGTCATCAGTACATGTCACAATTAGTGATTGGAAGTGAAAGAAAAGATGAATCCAGCCAAGTACAGAGATATCCTGGAAGAAAACCTTTTCCAGAGTTCTCAGGACCTCAGACTGGGCCAAAGGTTCACCTTCCAACAAGACAATGACCCTAAGCACTCAGCTAAAATAACAAAGGAGTGGCTTAGGAACAACTCTGTGACTGTTCTTGAATGGCCCAGCCAGAGCCCTGACTTAAACTGAGCATCTCTGGAGAGACCTGAAAATGGCTGTTCATTAACGTTCACCATCCAACCTGAAGGAACTGGAGAGGAGGAGGAATGGCAGAGGATCCCCAAACCCAGGTGTGGAAAACTTGTTACATCATTCCCAAGAAGACTCATGGTTGTATTAGCTCAGAAGGGTGCTTCTACTCAATACTGAGCAAAGGGTCTGAAAACTTGTAACCATGTGATATTTCAGTTTTTGTTCTATAATAAATTTGCAAAAATGTCTAAAATTCTGTGTTTTTCCATTAAAATGGGGTGCTGTGTGTACACTAATGAGGAAAAAAATCACCTAATGATTTTAGCAAATGGCTGCAAATTAACAAAGAGTGACAAATTTAAGGGGGTCTGAATACTTTCTGTACCCACTGTATCATCTGCCACTCAAATTTACATTACTAGACATTTACTTATGTTACTGTTTTCATGTTACTTGCATCATGCCGGTCCTTATATGGCTGGGTCTGATGACATCACAAGGGAGGCAGGGACTTCCCTTCAACCCAGGCTCTCATTGGCTGTTGCAGGCTCTAGATAAAGTAAGAAATGTCCCAGCTGGTCAAATGAGGAGTCAATCTAAAGGTCAGAGGTTGGCATACATTTTGTCAATAATTGACTGGGGAAAACACATTATTACAGCAATGGACTATTTAGAACAACAGGAGCAAATTGAAATAATACAACACCAGCCCATGGATCTGTATGAATGTAATCATGTTTTGGGACTAAGTATTTGACAGGATTTAAATTGTGGGAACTCCCTCTGGTTCAATAGGACTGTTTTTGATCGATTATTATGATCAGGAGAGTACAGGAGAGCTTTGATTGGTGAGCTTTTTCACTTTTATTATTGCAGCCTGACAAATGCATTAATTGTGTCTGTTGTGATAGTTTAATGCTAGAATGGTTTACATGACCAGAATCCTGAGGATCAGAGCTTTCTGGTTGTATATGACATATGATACACTTATAAACTGCCTTTTTTTCTGCAAGCTCAGCCTGAAAAATTCTTAGGTTTTATTTTAACCTTTCCCAACACAAAAACCCACTTGTAAACATTAAATAGATGTATAGCATTTGTCACTTGCCCCTTTTTTCTTTCTTTCTTTCTTTCTTTCTTTACTCTGTGGGTTATGGAACCAAAATAACCCTACACCTCTTTGCTTAGACCGGGGGTCGGGAACCCACGCCTCTGGAGCCGCATGTGGCTCTTTTGCCCCTCCCAAGTGTCTCTCTGCAGCTGTGCCAAATTTGAAATAAAGGAAACTTTTTTTTTTTTTTTTTTTTTTTACATTAGATGAATATTTTTTGTAATGCTATATAGAGATAGTCTTGTAAATTTTATCCAAAAAATGTAGCACTTAGATTCACTTCTAACTTTATTTTTTACAAATAGGCCTATTTTATCAACTTAAATATGCGTCATAACGTGCCTCTATGGCACAGCACATACTGGCGATTTCCTGTCTTGGGAACAAAGGTCTGGACGTAGTCTTGTCACAAATGACATTTGAAGCAGGAGTTTTGCTCATCACTCAAGTTAAGTTTTGAATTTCTGAAATCTGGTTTAGTAGCAAGAGGGAAGGTCGGTATGTAAAAACGACAATCAACTTTAATAAGTTTCAGACTAAGCCGTGCATCCGTCGGACCCTAAGAGGACTAAAGTAGTGTCAGTGTAGAATGTGAACGTTGATAACGTTAATAACAGTGTGAAAAACTAAGACAAGTTCACACTTAACAGCATCAGTAGGGTAAAGAAAGAGAGAAAGGAGGCAAAGGGATCAATAGAGTGCTGTTTGATAAAACAAACAAACAAATAAAACAGGTAAGCTCACATTTTATCGTTATTTTCTACTTTGCTGTGAAGTCGATATTATCATTCAGAAGATTGATGATTGATGACACTTGATGATTATGTAAATATATTTGCCGTTCAATGAATGCAAGTTTGTGTACAAGTGTGTGTTTGTGTTGTAAAAGGTCAGATTGTTGATGTTTGAGCTGAAAATGTCACATGCATTAATGTGGCGCTGTCCATGGTGCTGACATGTGTCACTCACAGAGAGGGAGTAAGGCTGTAAACAGCTGATTCTACTGTCATGGATATTTGGAGTGATTATCGTGATTGCTCCATTTTGTCCTTCTGACTGTATTGTTGATGCAGTCTGTGACCCAGTGATCATGGATGCTTTTGTTTATTGATCATGCCAAAACCGTCTTTCCTACTGCACACCTGTATGTGACATAGACAGGCAGACAGCAGCATAGAGAGAGGAGATGGAGTGGAGAAGGTTTCATCTGTAGGTGAACAGTAGGCAACTACAATATCCTGCATTGACTCTGTCTGACAGCAGGTGTAAGGAGTGTTTTGATGAATAAAGAAGTAATGGTAATGATTATATCAGTGTCATTAAGGATAAAAATAAATAACTACAGGCTGATGATAGCACTTATAGATAAATATAAACAATATGTAAACAGTTGTTTCTATTGTAGTGCTAAATCCATAAATGCATCAAAAAGAAAATTGTGATTAAAATGCAATTAAGAATAAAATTACTACTAAGTGGAAAGTTATCGGTGAGATCAAACATATCAGTGGATGGCCACATACCTTTGCTCAGTCGGTTATGTTAATTGACAAAGACTTAGGCTAACTGACTGTGTCACCTTCACTGGAAGGTTCAAATGTGTTTAGCGGCTCTTCAAAGATTCTCTGGAAGGGGATATGGGAAAAAATGGCTCTTTCAGCCAGTTCAAGGAAGCTCTTTCTGACATTTTCTGTCCTCTTGGTAGCTAAAGCTGTGAATGGGAAACATTTTGCTCTCCTGAGACTTGCACAAATTCCCGATGTTAGGCTTGCACTTGACACAGCCATGACCACAAACTTGATCAGGTCACACTAAGAAGAAAGTCTTCCACAGAAGACGTAAGAGTACAAGGGGTAATTTGAAGTCAGTCTACCATGGTGTAGTTCATTAACAGTGAAACACTGACTCTTTTACTTTTAATGATTTTGTTTAAAAACTTATGAATCTTATTTTGATGATCAAAATTTTCAAATATAAAAAAATCACCACAGAGCTCATTTGAGTGATAAAAAACTACTAAAAAAACTCATGGGTCATCCCTGCAGCACTTTTTAATTCCACAGTCCGACTTTTCATTGATGTTCTGCTGTCAGCCACTGTTGTTACAAAGCCAGTAAAAAGTAAATATTTAAGCCTCACATTAAACTGAAAATAAGCAAATCAGTGGCTGAGGTAAGCTAACATGCCTTTCCGAGCGGAGCAGAGACGGAGACTGCAGCATCAGTTCAGACTCCCTCTCTGTTCCTCTCCTGATTTCCCACCATCTCTCATGATGAATGAGGGGATCTGTTGTAAATCTGGGCTGGTAGGACACACACAAGCGCATGCATGAACAAACACAGTCACTCTCTCACGGAGACGCGCACACACCCACGCACAAACATAGAGGCGGTGAATCTGGGCTGGTTGCTTCTTTTATAAATGAGCTCTGCTGTGCAGGGAGGGCTGCAGTGATGACGCTGCACAACCAGGACGCCCTGCACACGCACTCACAAACACACATACACACACACAAACACATTAATAGTCAACAAAGATGATAAAAGAGTCTACACACTGAGTCACATGCATGAGAAAATATGGGCTAAAATAACCAGAACATTCAAGAGTTTCATGAATAATTCCTAAACTTATAACCAACATGATTCTGCTGATGTGATCTACTTAGTGCTTTAAAAAGGAAGCAACGTCTCATATATTTTCTAAAACAAAGCTCTAAAATGATCAGTCTGTTTAAAATGAATACACAATGATGAGGCATGAATGACAGTGTTGAATAGAAAGATGGAGGTGTCAAATTAAAGATTTAATAAGGATAAATAATTTATGTTCCTCTCCACACCCTACGATTGATAACTGAATGCATATCAGCTATGCACTGAAAACACTTACACAAGCACATGCACAACTTTGTGTCTTTTTCTCTATCACACAAAACCTACAAGCTCTCAAACTCTTCTACAGTTTGGCTTTACATCAGTAAGCAGTGACCCAGTGTCAATGTTTCAAAGTAAAACTTGAATTACAGCTGACGCAGCACTTTCTTTATCATCCAAACTTATCTTCTGTTGATTAAAGTGAATATTTTAAACATGACAAGCTGTGTCTCTTCTCACTGTGCATCTATTCAACTGATCACAGCTGAAACTTCAGTGTGATGATATGTAACAAATTATGTCTGTTCAGCATCCCACCTCATCCCAGCCAATAAAAAGAGGGCAGAAGAATGTTGGTTAGGATATTCAGTGCTGTGAAAAAGTATCTGCCCCCCTGAATGTCCTCTTATATACTGGTAAACACTTTGAATTTCAGCTATTATGGTATCCACTGGAAACAAGAAATGACTTGGGTTTCGTCCAATAAGAGACAAGTACCAGGGTCCCACCCTTTCTGGTTTCCTGAAATATATTTTGTGCTTTCGTGCTATATTTCGTGTTTTGTGAAATGTACTTATGTTTTTGTGAAATGTATTTGTGTTTGTGAAATGTATTTGTGTTTGTGAAATGTATTTGTGTTTTTGTGAAATGTATTTTGCACTTTTAGAATATTAATCTTGTTGGCCTTCAGGGCCAACAAGATTAATATTTCAACGACAACAACAACATTGTTTTTGCTTATTATTTCTTCATTGCAATATGTAATGTAATGTTAGAAATCCCTCTAGTGCACCATTCCCAAATTTTTGGTCAGGACCTAAAGAAGTCAGGATTTCAGAATTTGTTTGCTACAGTATTTAATGGGACATTTATTTTGCATTAATCATTATAGCCATATGAGGGAGCTCCACCCTATAACACTCACTTTCTCCACCATAATAAAACACAAAACAAGACTCTACTGGACTGCAAAAGAGCTAACATCACAATCATAGATGCTTGGCTAATAACAGAAGAAACACATTATTCCAGAACAGAAAGCCACTGGAGGCCCAAGGGGCTGAGAATTCAATGAAAGCCTATGTGAAAGAGGGAAAGTGGCCCCGTTCAGGCTCATTGAACAGAGAGAGTCAGGTCAGGACCACATTGAGACCAGAAATAATGTTATCCAAGCTAGTACCATCTACCAGCTCACGCAACCATCTGAGGACAGTGCAGAAGGCAGAACTGATAAGCAATAACGTCCATGAAAAGAAGTTGGGTCTAGATGGTTTGTACCTTCTAAAAGTGGGTCACCACTTTTTAAGTAAAGAACAATTGCACTTCAGTTCAAATAAGTAAAATTCCTTTGTGTAGAGTACTTAGGTAAGGAAGTTATTAGTGCTCAAGGTTTAGTACAGACTAAACTGTAAACCCGGATTTTGTTTCTACTTAAACTTTTTAGCAATCATTCCTTATTCTTTTATGTTTTGTCAAAAACGTTGACATTACTAAATCAAATTAGTCGTTTGTACTATTCAGCTGAAAGCTGCAATGCAATGATCATGTTAAGCTGATATAACTTAGTATGTTAGTTCTTTAAGGGGAGGGGCTATTTTAAAATAAAAAAAAAAACATGGGTTTAGACTGTCAGTGCATCTTTTAGCACCAATGCTTCAATCATGACTTCCACATGTGATGAAGCCAACGCTTTGCAACATTGACCCCCTCGCTCATGGTGTCACACTCCAAAAAACACTTCTCACTAAAGAGACAAACTAATAAACTAAACATGCATCATTTTTAATAATGTTCATGTTCATTGCAAAGTTGTTATTATGCATGTTTAGTCTATTTGTTGATGTTTTTGCCTGATCTGTAGAATACAATGTGGTTCTTCATATAACCATTAGAAGACAAGAGGGTTATCGGTGAAACCCTTAGAAAGTGGTCCCTGTGTGGGTTCTAGATGAAACCCTTAGAGGGTGAAAGGGTTCTGGATTGAACCCTCAGTAAGGGTTATCAATGAAACCACTACACCATTGCAGGGTTCTTTGTATAACCTCTCATAGAGGGTTCTGGGTGGAACCTTTCACAGATGGTTCTGGGTATAACCCTCCGGAGGGGTTCCCAGGTGGAACCTTTATAAAGGGTTCTAACAGGCACCAAAAAGGGTTCTCCTATGAGGACGGGCCGAAGAACCTTTTTTGGTTCTATTCAGCACCTTTACTTCTAAGAGTGTAGAAATGTACTTTCTTTGGGTTCAAATCTAAGGTGAAAGGCACAAGAAAAGAAACACATGCAAAGAATGATGCTTGAATGAAGATGCACATGAAAAATGGCTCAAACTGCTGCTAGCTTCTGCAAAAATCAGTTAAATCCCAAGGTTAATATCACTTAGTACTCCGTTGATGAAAGTAAAGACAAAAGAGCAAAGTTGTGGGTTAATCAGCTCAACAATATTTATCTGTGTGAGTGCATCCTGCAACATCATAGTATTATAAATATTATCATTAAAACATTTTATGTTGCTCCAAGAAACTGAGTGTTGGGCAGGCTACATGTTTTTGTCTTTTTTTGACCATTTGATTCAACATTTATACAAGGTTGTTGTTTTGATTTGCTATATTTGTCATATTTCTTCCTTTATTGCTTTTTCACTGCTATCTTAAATAAGCGTGTGTTCTTAATAAAATATCACTAATAACATGTACAGGTGTGTTTATTGAACGTTTACTGAAGTATGAAATACATTTAACACCATCTTCAGCATTATTCATTTTTTGATCAGGAGATTGAAGCTTTTGCTCCAGGTGAATCATTCCTAAACAACTGCAAAACATAAATTGACTCCTTTAACCATAATCAATATATTAATAGATTATACCAATTTTTACATCAATTTTTCATTGTGGGATAACAAAGGTGCTACATCAGAACATACATATGGCAGGTTATACTTACTTGTGCTACAGCTCTTGACTAATCCCTTATGTTGACAAAAATATATTCATACAGACTCGGCAGTACCAATATTATTTCTTTTCGTTTATGTCCTTCATGTTCAGGAAATTTGAGTCGCTATCTGTGAGATCAGCTCGTAGCGCTCACCTCTCATAGAGTAATAAATGACTAGAAATAACATAACCAGCCCACATATGCAGTCCTTTTACTGAGACATGTACCAGCTCCCTGCTGAATCCTCTCCACAGGCTTAGGATATCGACCTTGTCATCAGAAAGCAGTGACCCCCAAGCAACAAATAATGAATGGTTTGACATCAAAAAGTGCTGATATAATACAAGCTGACAGCTCTGATAGGCACACATTTGCTGTCTAAGCAGACTGCCTTCATTCTCAGGAGTTTGTTTATGTGAAGGAGTGACACCCTGTAAGTCATAACATATCACTCTGTTTTTATGACTCATATTGATCCATCATCAAGGGCTCATCATCAAATCCAGCAGCAAGTTTGTGGATTTTTAAGGGATTATGGCATTTCTTAAATTCATTTAATCTAAGCAGCTTCTGCTGAGAAGATCAAGGCAGTAGGAGTGAAACTTCATGCAAGGTTGATGTTCCTAACATTCCTTTACATTGTCTACAAATCAAAACTTGCACTGCAGTACATTGTCTTTACTCATAGTGGACAATAGACATGTCATTTACAGCTGTCTTTGGTGGCTGGTTTGAGTCCCCTGGCGAGTGACAAAATCATCTTCTTTAGTGAATGAAACTTTATATTATCAGTTAATCAAACATTCACAGAAACTCATAATCGTAAAGTTTAATGTTACCTGCAGCACCCTACTGCTGCAAACATCAGTAGGGTGCATGGCCTGTACACTGGTGGCAGGAACAAGCTATTCCAAGTGGGTATAAACACAAGTATACTTGTAGTAAACATGGGAATAGAAAGAATCTCTAGATGGGGCCTATATGGGTCTCATATGGGCTGATCCACACTTGCAGTTCACATGGGCAGTCACAGGTGGGGCCCACATGGAACCCATATGGGAGCCCACATATAACCCATATGGGGCCCACATGGACATGCTGGCTGTGGAGTAGTGCCATTGGGGCCACAACCACAAACTCTATGACTGCCAGTTGGTACAGCATTGAAAAGGTCAGCCATTTGGAAAAACTCCTGAATCCCCCAATGGCCACAAAGCCTATGGTGTTGGTTCACGAGGTATGGCTATTTAAAAGTCTTCCACTGATCAAAGCAGTGTAGTAAGTCTTGAACTGGCACCCTGTCTTGATGAAGAATGAAACCGTTTTTCCACCATTGTGGTATCTTCCAACAAAATTTTTCTAGCAGTTTATCAAGAACCTGTTTGTAATAGTGTTGATTCACTGTTGACCCTTTAAGAACCCACTAGTCCAAATGATATTCTCAATGTCAAAGAAAACAATCAACACGGCCTTGGATTTAGACTTGCTTTGTCATGCTTTCTTCATCCTTGGTGATGATGGTGTTTTCAAATGTACTATCTTTTGTCTCAGGATTGTACTGGAAAATCCAAGTTTGACCACATGTAATCACTCCTCATGAAAAATGAAGGTTTCCTTCAATTTGTACCTAATTGTCCACAAATTTGCTGGCGTTTGTCCTCTTGACTAGGACAACTATCGCACTCACTTATGTCATGTTCAAATTTTCATGCAACATTTGCCGAACTGTCTCTTATCATTGGAGACTTCTGGAGATTTCTGCTGTCATTCATATACAGAGTCATCAGTTATTTCGAAAAATTTGTTCAATTCGTTGAATGTTTTCCGAAGTTTTTGATGTTTTTCTTTTTTCCCCAGAACTTTCATCATCTTGGACATCCTCTCAGCTTTTATATGCCTGTCTCATTCCTTAGACGCTATATTACCAAGCTATCATTATTATTATTATTATTATTATTATTATTATTATTATTATTATCATCATTTCAATGCTTAGGATTAACATGACACTGTAAACATTTTTTTTTTTAATATGAAAATAAGGTCTCCCACTGTTACTGTTGAATACGTCAGTATGAAGTGTTCGCTGGCTGCCCTTGCCACACATTGAAAATAAAGATGGGGATTGACCACCCACTCAGAAGAAGCCAGACCATGCAGCTGTAAGCAGGTCTGAAGTGGGCATGATAGCAAAAGGAGAGCTGAGTCATGAAGCTAAACCCATAATTCAATCATCAATCATCATTCAAGTCCTCACCAGCAGTCTGAATTCTGGCTGCTAACGCTGAAGACTGGGCTTTGCTTGGAAAACTATCAGAAATTTTGGGCTCCAAAAAAAAAGGAAAAAAAAAAAAAATGTAATAATTGTGTACTAACAGGATGCTTACTGAGTTCATAGCAAGTTTCAATGTCAGTTCTTGATTTTTCTGTGTAGCAAAGCAAAGGGCAAAGCTTTGGTGTTATTGTAAAAATCATAATTATCTAGAACACTGATGCAGTGTTTGTTTTACCAGCCTTCAAGGCAACCTTTTACCTCTCTCACCTGCACTGTATCAAAAACACTTCATCACTGTGGCAGCTTTTAGATGATTGCATGGTCACTTGATCACAGCTGTGGAAAAAAACATACCTGTTAGGTAGCTCAGCTGTATGTGTCAGTACAACCGCGACCATTCAAAATACAGAGGCCACATGTTAATTAAGGTACAGATTAAGTTTATCAACTGCTTTTGAAACAGACTGAAGTGAAAGCTGATCATGTGGGAGTAAGAAAAGCAAACAAAGCCATCAGCATAATGACAAAATTTCTACTTTCAGTAATGGAAACACTTTATGAGAAGGGGTAGGAATAATACGGACGTGACATCTGTCTTTTACATGAAGGAGGCTTTTTGAACATTTATGAATATTGTCATTAAAAGGAACCCTGCATGATCAGACAAGTTCATCTTGTTGGATAGATATTTGTATGTCTCATATACATATTGAACTAAAAAACTCTCAAGATAGCTGCATTTTGAATCATTTGAGTTTATAAATTAACCAGGAGACTGCCACGTTTTGGTCCGCGCTGGCACCGTGACGTCACAGTTACATGGTGTGATCCTCGCTGCTCGTATGCAGTAACCTGTTTCAAACTGACAGCCAGTGTTAGGGCTGCATCTCAGGAACGCAGCACGTCTCACGCATGGAGAATTCTAAAATTTGAGGTCTCTTCTATTTTATATTTGCACCATGAGCAGTTATCTGTGCATCTAGACAGGAAATGATAAATACAGAGCCATATTTACCTTGTTGTAGCAAATAGTTACATCCACATGGTAGAAAATGTTTGAAATCTGTTTCTTGATGAACCAGATGAAGGCCACGAGCTAAAATGTGTCTGTTTAATAAAGTTGTTCCCCAAACTTCTACTCTTTATCAAGCTTTCTGTTTCCACATGGTTCAGGTAAAGATAAACACAGAACAAAGGAACTTCCGAATTGTGCCTTTCAAAGTAAAAGTCCACCTTAGCATTTCTTTGGAGAAGCTCCATTCGTATGTACATAATACTTTTATATTGAAAAACTCCAGACACACTTCCACTATATACTGAAATCAGTCACTTGTAGGGAGCTTTATTGATGTAACACTTAGAAGAATGACAGAGCTTTGACAGCAGGGAGACAAAACCAACACCCAGCAAAACTCATGGCAGCAACAGCTGCAAGCAACAAAACCGTCTTTAAAACGGTTACTGCTTAGCAACGGAGAGGAGCGCTGCGGAACCGTGACGTCACACTAACTTGACATGGATCAAAACATGGCAGTCTCCTGGTGATTTTATGAGCTGAAATGAACTCAAAATGCAGATATGTGGGATATGTAGTGAGTTTTTTTAATGTAATATACATTTGAGACATACAAATATATATCCAACAAGATGAACTTGTCTGATCATGCAGGGTTCCTTTTAAGTGTCATTCAGTCAATAAACATATTTCCTCAGTCAAACTGTGGCAGAGCCCTGTAAACTGCCAAGGTCTTAGTCCAGAGAAGCAAATGAGGTTGTTTTAGTACCGTCGCAGTGATTACTACGGTGTGTCAAACAAAGCACAAGTCTTTCAGCAGTAATCCTGACTCACATCTAATCTAAAAACAGAAAATTAAAAAAAAATGAACAGCCTGGTCACACTGAGTTTAGATCGATATGAAATAGATTCATAGATTCAGGTCTCATGTCATTGTTAAAGTTCAGATTTAAAATGTGTAAAAGATAAATTAAACATCATTACTCTCATTAACCCTTAGGTATACCTGGGCACATTTGTTGCATTCTGTTTTGTAATTGTTGACTTAATTTGTGTTCTGTTGATGCGATTGGCATGAAACTGCACAAAGACATGCATTTTTGCTCATTTTTAATTTTTAAAGCCAAATCATTACAATGACCTGATGATTACATTTAAACCCATTATAATTGCTTATTTTTGACTGCAAATTTGCAATACCATGCATCACTGTAACCACCATTGTCAGTGATGCACTTTTGAATAGGAACCTTAGACTTGAAATTTTTACTATTAACAACTAGATGGTGCCAGTATCCTTTTAGGCCCAAGTGTGTATCCGTAGGGCACTGAAAAGACCCTGTAACAGTGGAATTTTAAATAGCTCTGTGAAATAAAAGCATAAAGAAATGAATTTAAAAAATGTACATGGGTGTTGATATGAATAAATTACAAACTGGGTTTGTGCATGCTAGTAATGAGAAATTGCATCTCTGAAGTGCCACTTCAACACATTTCGTTGGGGATAGACTGCAGGTCTGTTTTCAGCGCTGCCTAACTGCGTCAATACCCATCGATCAGAAAGCTCCAAACAGGAAGTCGAAAGTGTAGAGTATTGAGTTCAAAATACAACACAATACATGGATTCTCAATCATAAATCATCACTACATCAACATTACGAAAGAAAAAAGGTCAAATAATCCGCTGTTGACGTACTATTCCCACGTGAATGTGCAGATCTCCGGTGATTTCTCCTTTTAGTTGGAGCAAAACAGCGGTGCTGCAGAGCATGGTGCAGACAATGTTTATGGAAATTGCGGGTCAGATCGCACTATGAAAGCCCCAGTAACATCTACTTATCTTATCAATCATATCGTACCATATTATAACCTCACTTAACATCTGATGATCTTGTATTTGTTGAAAGAAATTAAATTGTATTTTATTAATATGGGATAATCTAACAATTCTTCAAAGATTCACCTGTAGGGAAAATATAAAGTTAAGTGTTATTTTGTCTAGGATCCCAGAGCATTTGTTAGTGCTATCCCAACAGAAGTTATAAATATTATCTGCTTTGGGAGGAGGGCTGTTACTTCCCACTTCTGAAAATGACATGGTGACTCACTGTCAATAAGGCACTCAACATGTATTCAATGAATTAATTAAATTGATGAAATTATTAATTTAAATCCTGAAAATTGCCACAGATTTGCCTTGTCATGATCAGAGCTGGAGGTAATTACAAAAAAATCAATCAATCAATCAAAAAACAAATAAATTATGAATATAACTGCATAAAGTAGGGGTAAAAATGTGTACTAGGATAATTGCATAATTTCCAACCATTTCTGGACACTGTACAAAAAATAAAAATGCACCAAACTTGATGTTGGTGGCAATTGATGACTAATGACCATCTTTGATAATGATTTGAAAAAAAAAGTCCAGTTGGCATTTCTTACATGAAAAAAAATGTTTTTTGCTGAATTGAAAATTGAATACACTGGCATTTAAAGGGTTAAAAACACGTAAAATCATGAAAATGACCAAAGATTTTCTATGTCATGATCAGAGCTGGAAGTGATAACTAAAAAAAGAACAAAACAAATTTTCAAAAAAAGAAAACAAATTAAGAATTTTATCATTTAAAGTATGTGCAGAACATGTCCCCTATGGATATATGTGTGTAGTCATTTAAAGGGATGCCAAAGGGGTATGAACCTTTATGTTTGTGATATTTACGTTGGTTGTTTGCCTATTGAACTTAACTGGTAGAACTGTAAGGGTAAGGTAAGTAAGCTGCCTTTCTAAGACATGTAGAAAACTTATTACAGTCAGCTCCAAATATGATCAACAGCAGGGAAGACATGTCTGGTGATCGAGGCTAGTGCTAACACTACTGATCCATATATGTCAATATTATTAAACTACATCTTGGCAAGGCCCGTTTACTGGGCCTTTCACGGCCCAGCCATTTCTGTGGGCGGGCCAGCTTACACCCACACATCCCTTTCCTTCCTGTGCCATGAGCAAGTGCTGCTGTCTTGGATCTGTCTCTTTTGACTCTAAAAGAAAAAAAATGTGACTCGCTAAAATCTGCCTGTTGTCGCACTGACATCATCCCACTTTGGCTTTTTAAAGAGGTGTCCAACTCAATATAAGCAGCATTCTTACCTGACACATTGTTCAAGCTTATCTTAAACAAGCGGTGGATTAAAGAAAGTTTTTTCTGTTTTGTCTAATGTTTTTGAATCTAGGAGAAAGTTGTGATCTTACCTGCAGTCTTATCGCAATGTGCAAGGCATTCTTGACACTTTTCACTCTGGTTTTAAAGCTTTTCATGCCACTGAGTTTGCACTTCTAAGAGTATTTGATGATCTTTCATTAACTACTGTTTCTGGTGACTCAGCTTTTTTAATGCTGATCTAACATCAGCCTTTAATACAGTTGAGCACAAAGCTCTCATAGATCACCTCGAACACTGTGCAGGTTTAAACGGTACAGCAGTGTGGATTCCCCTCCAGGTTTGGGGGGTAAAATTCTATATTTACAAGAAGACAAACTCATATTTTCAGAGTTCAAAAAGTGGGTAATTTACAAGAAAGAAGAGGGAGAGAGGGAGGGGTTCAAGAAAAAAAAATGCTGACCCTGTTTATAACACATGAAAGACCTGCAAGTCAGCAGTGTCTTAATTTGAGGATTGTGAACACAGAGCTGAGAACAAAAACATTGGATTTGCTTCAGTTCACTTTCCTTTGACTAGAAAATATAGTTGATTGACTTCTAAATATTCTGAATTTCCCATATGAAGCCTTTAATCCTCTGAGCCAGGAGCTGTTTTTTTAACCATTTTGTCTTGTAAAACATCAGCCCTATCAAGCTCTGAACATCTTGTTTTTTAACAAATAACAATAATGACCTTTTTCCCCAAAACGTGTGTTCCCATCTCTTTCGGACCAAGAAGTGAAAAAAAATAATAATACATAGTAGTAAAAATCAGTGACAAGAGGTCTTCAAAATATTCAGATTTTTACATGAAATGTTCTTGGGCTTCTTTGTGTAAGCTTTGTTTATACCATTATTCAAAGCAGTGACATAATGGGCCACATCACAGGCTCTATGTCTCTTTTTCTCTCCTTCATGAGCTCTTCTGGCCACCTCCTCCAGGATGTATGTGCACGTCATGCACGTGCACTTGATGACATAACAGCCTGCCATTGGTTGTCACAGTCCTGTCACAATGCATTGTGGGATTAGAACAGACAATATGGTGGATAATAGATTAAAATTGCTTAAAAAATAGATAATAAAGAGATTCAGTCATGGAGTTACTGGCCTTGATTTAATCTTTAAACACCAAGGTATGGATAGGGTCATTAGAACGGCAACACAGAGGGGAAAAAGTAAGCGGCTACAATTCATGGTTCAAAGGATGTTTAGTTTTTTGTAACCTGTGTCTCTCTTGTAAATGACGACATTGGTCTCAGAGGGTTGAGCCCAAAAGACACTGCTACCGCAGTGTTGCTTCATATGACGTGCCTCAACAGTCCCCCTTGCGCACCACCAGGATTACCTCTACTTACAGGAGTGTCATTTCATCTCAAATGGAGCTGCTATTACAGCAGCCGAGAGATACGAAACAGCTGATCTCACAGGAAACTCTTCACCTGCAGTGGCATAAATTGCAACTGTACAGTGCAACCAGTTGCATCTGGCTGCTGCCAGTGTAGGTTTGTATATCAAAAAAATAATAAATGTGATTGGTCAAGCGTCAGACAGCTCTGGTTTCTTTAAAGGACTTCCCACTGGGCATTTCAGTTGAGTGTAATTACTAGACTTTTCCAAACCCTGTCACATGAGTGTTCATGCCTGGAAAGCAGGTCTGGATTAATGGATATGACTTTTACTCTGTTGCTCTTCTCTTTGAAAAAAATCCATCTCAGAGGACCTTTTTCCTAACCCTTTTTTCAACCTACATGCTGGTCCAAGACCAAACGGTGACCTATCTGTTAACAGCTGATTTAGGACGCCGTCAGTGTGAGATGCTTAAGGCAAGAAGAACATACCAGCAATAATCTTTCTCCTGAATTCTTCTGGTGGCCATGGTAACCACTGAGAAATCCTTGCTCTGAATCTAAATTAAGGATGCTGAACATTGTAGCTGGCTGCAGAGAGCAAACAGAAGTAAAAGAAGGAGAGGAATGGAGGCTGACTCACATTAAGACCAGGTTGCAGCTGGAGCCAACACCTTATCATACAGACAAAGAAACAGCACCGCCTGATGGGAAACAAACAACCAGGACACACAGAGACCAGGCTCATTAGTTATCCTGCTACAAGGCTAAATGCAACTGTAGTAAAGAGCTGCAGAGCTTTGGCAAAATGGGTATAAAATGAAAGTACCAGAAGATAACAAGGGCAGAATCACAGAGAAAGGAAAGATATGGATGTTAGTATGTGATGATTTTAGAGTGTGTTAGAAAGAGACAGAGGAAGGCAAAAAATGATTTCCATATCCCAGCAAACTTCCTCTAACTCAATTTATCACCAGACTCATATTTGGATTTCTGCTCAAAAAAACAAATGTAATAGAGAAGTGTAGCACAGACACTTTATGGAAATAAGAAACAAACAATCAGGTTAAAAGGAACCTCTGTACATTAAATCCCAGACAGGCACACACAGCCTGCTCCTGTAGAATACAAAGGGCCTGTATTCAATCCAAAAAAGGTTTCTAATACAATCTTCAACCATGGTTATCCGATAACAGCCCCCTATAAAGAACAGGAAAATATAAGGTGTTAGAGAACACATCACAGACTTTATTAATCCCCTTTGGCACAAAGATGGTCCAACTGTAAATCAAAAATGGTTCTATTATGTCTGCGAGACACACTCAGGCAGACTAAAGATCTCCTGAGAGAGATTATAAGCTCAAGTGTCAAACAGGGAGACATAGGCTGGCCCAGCTAAACTCTTGTGCTGCAGAGTTTACACTTGACATGCTCTCCCTCATCCATCAGTTAGGATTCTGCAGTGAGATGAAAACCTTATTTCTCCAAAATACCAGCTATCCTCAGAACTAAAACCACAACCTCAACTCCCATAACACTGCAGTTTCTCTGCCTGATATTAATGTTTACATGATGTAGTGGCACTATGATTTAATGATGTCCAAATCTCTTAAATCCATAATTTATTCACAATAGACAATAAACAACATATCATATGTTGAAACTAAGATATTTTACCATTTCATGAAAAACATTAGCTCATTTTGAACTTGATGGCAGTGACATATCTCAAAAAAAGTAGGTACAGGGCAACAAAAAGGCTGGAAAAGTAAGTGATGACAAGCAGCTGGGGGAGCATTTTGCAACTAATTAAATTAACATGACTGCAAATTAAAGGAGCATTTGAGGGAGGCAGAACTTTATTCTAAGAAGTAAAGTTCGGCACAGGCTTACCATTCTGTGAAAAATTACATCTAAAAACTGTGGAACAATTAAAAAAAAAAAAACTCAAATTGCGAAGACTTCGGATATCCCACCATGTACAGTCCATAATACCATCAAAAGATTCAGAGAATCTGAAGAAATCTCAGTGAGCATGGGACAATGCTGAAGGTCAGTGTTGCATGTTCAAGATCATCCTTGACCCAACTGCATTTAAAACAGGCATGGTTCTGAACTGGAAATCCCTGCATGGGCTCTAGAACACTTCCAGAAATCATTGTCTGTCAACACAGTTCACCTTGCAAGCCAAAAATGCAAGTTAAAGCTGTATCATGCAAAGAAGAAACCATGTGTGAACACATTTCAGTAGGGCAGACATCTTCTCTGGGCGAAACCTCTTCTAAAATGGACTGAGGCAGCATGGAAAACTGTTCTGTGGTCAGATTAATCAAAATGTAATTTTTTTGGACACCACTGATGTCAGGTCCTGTGGACTAAAGAGGAGAGGAACCATCCAGCTCTTCATCAGCTCACAGTCCAAAAGCCTGCATCTCTGATGGTATGGGGTTGCATACAGTAAGTGCCTATGGCATGGGGAGCTTACACATCTTGATGGGCACTATCGATGCTGAAGTGAGCAACATTTGCTCTCATCAAGAAACTAAGACAAGTTCAATCTTAACAGCATCAGTCAGTTGAAGAAAGAGAAAAAGCAGGCCAAGGGCTCAATAAAGGGCTGTTTGAGCAAAATAAACAGGTAAGCCCATGTTTTATTGTTATTCTCTACTCTGCTGCTATGAAGTCGGTATTATCATTCAGAAGATTGGTACATATGATGATTATTTAAATATTTTTGGTGTGTAATGAATGTAAGGTTCAGTGCAAGAGTGTGCATTTGTGCTATAAAAGATAAGATTGCTGATGTTTGTTCTGATAATGTCACATGTGTTAATGTGGTGCTGTCCACGGTGCTGACATGTGTCACTCACAGAGAGGGAGAAAGGCTGTAAACAGCTGATTCTACTCTCTAATGGATATTCGGAGTGATTATTGTGATTGCTCCGGGGTATCCCTCTGACTGTATTGTTGATGAAGTCTGTGACCCAGTGATCATGGATGCTATTATTTATTGATTTGGCCAAAACAGTATTTCCTACTGCATTCCTATGTGTGATGTAGACAGACAGACCGCAGCATAGAGAGAGGAGATGGAGTGGAGGTTTCATCTGTAGGTGAACAGTAGGCAACTACAATATCCTGTATGAACTCTGTCTGACAGCAAGTGTAAGGATTGTGTTTTGATGAATAAAGAAGTAGTGATAATGATGGTAATGATAATGATTATATAAATATCATTAAGGATAAAAAAATACATAACCACTGGCTAATAAAAGCACTTACAGACAAAATTATGTACACAGTTATTTCTATTGTAGTTCTGAAACCCATAAATGCATCAAAATGAAAGTTATGATTAAAATGCAAAGTAAGAATAAAATAACTACTAAGTGGAAAGTTATCAGTGAGATCAAACATATCAATGGATGGCCACATACCTTTGCTCAATCAGCTATGTCGATAGACTAATAATCCTAGACTAATTGTCTACGTCACCTTCGTTGGAAGGTTCAAATGTGTTTTGTGGCTCTTCGAAGATTTTCTGGAAGGGGGTGAGACCAAGAATGGCTCTTTCAACCAAAAAAGTTTCCTGACCCCTGCCCTAACACTACTATAAGACATCAACTAAATAACTATGTTCATTTAAGGGAAAATATCTGGATCAAGATAAGAGATAATTTACTGAAAAATAGTATGGATCACTTTTAATATTGTTTAGTCTTAGATATTTTTGAAGCCTATGACTTTGATGACATTTTGCTCCTTGAAAATGTCTTTTTTTTTTAAATACAGTTGGCCTTTAAAAGAGCTAAATTCCTACAGTTTCTTCAAAACAAGGCTGATAAAACCAACCTTCACCATGTCCACAGCTCACTGGCTCTGAGTAATCTGGAGGAAAAGGCTGTAACTGTTGTCAACATGCCCTTGAACAAAGTATTTAACCCCTAGCTGTGCTCAGGGAAGAGCAAATGGTGGTGAAAATGAAGCAAAGCACAGAAAAATGTTGCCATAATATTGAAAATGACATGATGGGTGAAGATTCTCAGTAGTTTGCAATATTGGAGGATCCGTACAGAAATCTGAATAAAGGAAAAAAATAAAATGTACTAATGGTTAGACTGGGGCCATATGTTTGCTCAGTTAGATTTTAGTTGTCTGTTGCAACAAATGCACAAAATACCAATGACTCAACCATTACTGTGCCAAATGCCTCACAATGTAATTTTCCAGCCTGTACTCTGCTCAGGAACAAATCCTTTCCATCCCAAATGATCTGCAAATACATCAAAATTATGTGACATCCCTTAAATAAAGTCCCAGAATGAAGAAACGTTAAACAAAAGAAACTATTGGAGCCTGAAGCTGCTGGCAGTGTGTTGCTGAAAGGAGCAAGAATAATCAGACATCACTCCCCTACAAAACAGCAGGACCCAAGAGTTCAGTGAAACACTGGCGATGCCAACTGTCCCATTTCATGAGAAGAAATATTGATCCAACCTGTTTGTGCACTTGTATACTACCAAGGAGTGAAAAGCCTGGCTCCTTCCTAAAAAGAAACAAAATGAACTACCAATCAGGTATAACCTTTCATTGTCTTTTAAATGTCAGCACACTTTTGACCTGAGGTGCACTGCTAATAACAATTATCTGACTCTGTACAGCATAATTTGATTTATCTTTCTGAGATAAGTGAGGCCCTGATTCTGGTTTTTCAATCTTTGCAAATAAGACAAAAATAAACAGTTTAATTCATAAATAACACACAAATGGTTAAATGCATCCCTAAATGCTCAACACAGTACGTTCAGTATTCTTGCAGTGAACTGGCACCTGTCCAGAACTACACTTAAACTAAATTTAATTTGGATCAAACTTACAAGTCGTTATTACTGACTATTTTCAGTTTTGTGAAGAAGCACTGTCTTTACTAAAGTGTAGGCTATTAGTTCTGCTAAGATGTGAACTCTAATAATCATGTTAAGTAGAGAAAACTCAGTTTGTTACGTTTTTGTTGAAAAGGGGAGTGACTCATTCTTATTTCCATCTGGCAACACGTCCTGGCACTGTGCCAGTGAGTCTCCATTCAGTTCAGGGTGCTCAAGCTGGCCTTAAGCCTGAGACACACCGGCGCTGTCTAAGTGGACAAGACTTAATGCATGAGACCGGACAACCAAGACAGGAAATCAGACAGGACAGGACCAAACAAGCAGGATAGTGTAAATAATGATGGGCTTAAAACACAGGTTGCATATTGGGATTCATATCAGTATCGTTTGCCCCCATGTTAAAGCAGAATGTAATTCATACAATATTATATGATTAATGTGCCATAGTTAGGTGAAATAAAAAAGGCATTACTTAAAAGAACTGGTGATTTTAACTAGTTATATATAGTAATTATTTGTTATATGGTATACATGTATTTATGGAAACTTACTGTTTTGAGGAAAGACTAATAGTTAAAGCTTCTTTAGTCGTCTTCATCCAATCAAGCTGCAAAACAGACATCAACATGTCTGAACACAGTTGAACTCTGTCAGAATGAGGTGCCGATGCTTGAAGTAAATGAAGAGACGCAAGGCAAAAGCAAACTGCACTGAGCAGAGGCTTCAATGTCATTGAAATTCACTATGTTTAGTCAACTGGACCCTGACATTGAGTAGTGGGCACAACTGAAACAAGTCATGGTGTTTTTTGTATTCATTGGTATTCATGGCAACATCCAGCATGCTTCTAAATGGCCACCCCTATGCCCTATTATCTTCTATGCACAAATTCACACCTGCAGCAACCAGACACTCCTGGGTACACCATGTCTTTGCAATTTATGCCACAGCTCTATTTTCAGTGTAGCCAGCAGGGGGGAGTGTTTCCTGTGAGAAAAGCTGTTTTGTAAAGCTCGGCTGCTGTAGTAACAGCTCAGAAGAAATTTAGTACCATATTCTGTTCTTGGTGTAGAATTAGTAAAAGGCTTCGGCCACATGTTAAATAGCACTGCTGCTGTTATCCTTTTATTATTTCTCTTATCTTCATTGATAATTAGAACCTCTTTGTTGGTCCTTGCCTTTGTTTTGATGTCTGCATTGATTTAAGACAAATCTATTTTCCATCTTAGTGCCCTGAAATTATGTTTACTGTTCTTTGACACTTTATGTTTGTATGTTCTTTTTATTCGTTTTGTTAGTGTTGTATAGCACTTATGTCATTTGTTTCATTTTCACACACCATCTAATTTAAAAAAAATACCACTGCTACTATTGTTTTTTTCACTTACTTGGTATCAATCACCTGGACCAGCAGTGACTGGAAGAGACTTTGACTGTTAATCTGCTGCTGCTTTTTTTACACTGTTGTAAATTTGCAATTTTAAAATTTGACATTTTTGAGTTTCTGGTGTCAAAATTTAAGACTTTTCAAACCAGATATTTCATTTTTTCTTGTAAATTTTCCAACATTGTTGACTTTTTATTAAAAACAAATATCAATGGATTCTCTTATTTTTTCATGTTTCAGGTTGGTGCTAATACATAGTGTTTCTAATCATGGTTTAAAAAATATAAATATAAATAGAATCTTGACAACATCTGAGCAGGCAGGGTCCCCTGGTTAGGAACCACTGGACTAGACTAGGGGGTCTAAAAGATTTTGGCTCATGATCCCTAAAATAAAGATGCCAGAGACTGGAACCCCCTACTGTACCAATCAAAAATAGTCATGTGCAGACTCACATTTTGGGATTTTTTTTTTTAAACATCTTTGATTTCAGCATAAAATTAACCAAATTGCCATGTTTATTTTACATTCAGCTAATTTTATTCGTGTAGTTGTATAAAAAATGGGTAAAATATACAGTTGAAAATAATTTGAAAATATTTTGTTTTTTGTTTTTA
This sequence comes from Cheilinus undulatus, assembly GCF_018320785.1. Classification (NCBI taxonomy): domain Eukaryota; kingdom Metazoa; phylum Chordata; class Actinopteri; order Labriformes; family Labridae; genus Cheilinus; species Cheilinus undulatus. The sequence continues at coordinate 26,275,344 of NC_054874.1, read as the reverse complement.
GAAGGCATCTGGTGACCTCCTCTCATTGTCTCGCAACCCCCCAGGGGCCCTGACCTCCATGTTGAGAACCACTGGACAAGATAAAATATGGCACTTCAGATTTTGTCACACTGTCCCCATGCCTCCTCTGTCCACACACTGATTAGCTCCCCACGATAAAGATAAACTTTAACACAAATCTAAACCAGAGTCGTGATGGACAAGAAACATATCTGACCAAACCCTGCCAATACACACTGAAAGAACAAATACAGAGAAACAGTAAGCACCATGTAGTCACACTGCATCTCCTAAGTCTAGCCCAGGGCTTTATCCAGGTTGTTAAAGCCCTGAAAAGGCCAGTCTATCAAAAACTTGCGTGATGGAATAATAAGACGATGTGTGAGTACCTGAAACACTCTGACGGCCCTCGCTGTCCACACGGCTTACAGACTCTCAATTATGTTGTTTTGTTTCCCTGACACTGAGGCGGAGTAACCGCTGACATTTAACGGGATTACAATAGTCTGATCACATTTACTGACATGAATAATAATATCCAAGATTAATGTGTTCAGATTGCATTCTGTCAGGAGAAATAGTCCATTTAATTTTATAGGAAAACCAAATGACCTCAGACTGATGAGGTTATAGGCTTTTTGTTCGATGCATATGCTGCCAAGAGGCGACTGAAATATTGCACATTACAATCAATCTATTTTAGTAAAAGCCAAAGTTGAAATTTATTCAAATACAATTTCATCCTGCCATGATTTATAGATGCAGGTCAGACTCAATACTGTTTCACATATTCATTTCATCAAATTGTATGTTCAAGATAGCATCATTAAAAAGCCATGCCAGAGTCTACAGTCATCGTCACACCCCTGCATCAAATCATATCTATGGAAAGATGTTTAGTTTGTTTTGTAAACAATGTATTGTAACTATTTCATAAACCTTCAGCTCTTCCTTCAGTGAATTATAGTTGTTATTGTCAGTATAAAAATGTTAATTAGCTCTGTGTGTTGACCTGAGCAGGTGGAGTGTTGGTGAAGTAATGGCCTGCAGGAGGATTGACGCTGACAGAATTACTTCAACACCTGATATAACCCTGGCTGTCTGGGCAATTACAATACAAGAGCGCAGGTGAGGAAACACACTCTCTTACTTTGCCTCTCCCCTGCTTCCTCTTTGCACACAAGGCTGCACAGCCAAACACTAACGTCTCTGCTTCAGTTTCTCAGCTTTGTCTTCTCACACACACCAGTGAACACAGTCTTTCTATCTCTCTCTCTCTCTCCTCTCCCTGTGCAAACTTAGACCTGCAATAACTACAGAAGCCCTAAGAAATAGGTCACTACCTATTGTTTTCTTTCCCCTTTTTTATTTATTTCTTGCCTTAATGAAGAGATGGTTGAACTCATAATAAGTGAAAAGGTACTGACCCAGTTTCCTGGCGGTGTATTGGCCGATGGCTGCTGAACCAAAGCTTGCAAAGTGGGGGAAAATGCTTCTCCTGATTAGGGTTTCATTATAAACAAGGTTCTAACTGTATGAGATCATTCAGTGGAGAATAAGAGGACTCCAGGACTGCTGTCTTGTACAACACAGTGACAGTTTGTTGTTTGTTCGTATGTGTATGTGTTCCTAGGTCCAGTCAATTGCTGCTATGGGGATCACCTAAGTGCAGTGAATGTGTCTCACTGATTGTACAAAGACACCTGTGTGTGGTCCAGTCACTGGTTAATCAGTATTTCTGGCTACCATTAGACCATGAAGACAAAAGAACACTTTAGGTAACACAGAAAAGGTTATTGAAATGACCAAGTCAGGGGATGGGTACAAAACCTCACAAGACACAGAACATCCCCTGGAGTTCAGTGAAATCCATCATAAAGAAATGGAAGAAATATGGCACAGGTGTATATCTGCCTAGATCAGGCTCTCCTCACAAACTGAGTGACAGTGCAAGAAGGCGACAAGTAAGAGAGGCCACTCAGACATCAATGACTACTCTAAAGGAGTTACATGCTTCAGCAGCTGAGATGAGAGAGACTGTTGCCCCAGTTCTTCACCAGTCAAAGCTTTATGGAAGAGAGAAATCCACTGTTGAAGAAAACTCAAATTAAATCTCAACTATAGTTCCGTTGCTGACATAATATTCCCACTGAAGTTGTAGTTCTCCAGTGATCTTGTGAACCCTCTAGGCAGTCCTCCAGTGCAAGAAGTTGCTACCTTTGGTTGGAGCAAAACTGCTGCAGTATGTGGAGACTACAGATAATAAAGAGAGAAAGAAACTCTTATGCACGTGATTCTATCAGTAGGAGCTTACATTTTGGTGATACAGTCACTGGCAGTTTTTACCCCCATTTATTTTCAGCATTGTATTTGAAAAAACATTTTGAAACAGACCAAATAATATGACTTAATTTACAGCTTTAATGACCTAAACCTAACGCATTTAAATCATGTCTGACTGCTTCCTACAGCACTTAAAGAAATTCCTGGACACATTCGGTTTGTGTCCAGTCCTTCATCTAAAAAGCTCAAGTTTTGCAAGCTGTTCAACCTGTCCTATCTGTACACAAACATCAGAAACTGCGTTGCAAAGTGCAGCACTGCATGCTTGCTGTCCACACTGCATCTTTGATATATTTTATTCTCAGCCCTGTAACGTTCAGTTTTCCCCTGGCGTAAAAAAAGAAATCTGGCCCTTTAATTTAGAGTAAAGGCAAATGTAAGTGTGGAGCTCTCTATTGACAAGCCTTTGAGCTTATTAGTTTTGGCACAAGCCAGAATGTTACATTTCTAACATAGATAAAGTTATTATCAATGCACCACAATATCCACTTTGCACAACAAGCTAACAAGCTCTGTTGAGTGAGGAAAGTGAAAGAAAACCAAGGAAATATTCCTGTTCGACAGCTTGACAAAGTGACATCTGTCAGAGGTAAGCCAATAAAAGGAACACAATTTGGATGATTCCTGACATTTTTAAGATGAAAAAAAAATAACCTTAGTGCAGAGAGAAACAGATACAGAATAGAAGCTTCAGTGTTTTCTGGCATTATTTTCTATTCCACATGACTGCAGCATTTCAAAGGACAGTCTGATAATAATGGAAAGGTCATGTCTTGATTGTCTGGTCATGTCCAGAGCAGCAGATAAGAAATAAATGGCGTCTTACTCTAGCATCGGTAAGAACAGACAGACATGGATCAGCACTTTTCATAACACCCAGAGCAATTTGACTACTTTGTCTACATGCCTCTCAGTGAAAGGGTGTGTTGGCAAAAATCTTTATTTTAGCTCTTTTTGTCTCAAGTTGAAGGATTACACAGTGTTTGACAACCTGAAAACCTCTACTGGCTGAATTCATAAAGCTGGAGCTGAACCTGTAGATCTACAGTACTTTGTGAAAGAACTATAAAGCCATGATGTGTGTGCCTGTATGTTGTAACCTTGCTTCTGTGTGATGTATCTGTGTAAGGTAAAACCCTTTTAGTTTAAGACAGAGGAAGTTTAGGGGAATCTCTGTCATTTTTGTTAGACTTTGGTTTTCTCCTGTTTTATGGTAAGTCAGGGAGTTAAGAATTGTCTTTACAGGTAGGGTTTGTTCTTTTATAGTTAGATTTGGGGCTTTTGTTTGTTAATTTGGCCTTTGAGTTCCCTGAAGTCAATACTTCCTTTTTTAAAGGTTTCCCTAATCAATTCTTTGTTGGCAAACTTTTTCCTTTGTCCACAATTTGAGCAAGTGATGTTTGATTTGGTTAGTTCCTTTATTTCACTGTAAAGAAATCTTTGAATTCTTGCTATTCTTGTTTGAGAGTTTTAGTTAGTTACACTTGTTTATTTTTAAAACTTATTGTATTGCTTTTCTATTAGAAATGTAGTGGCCTTTAATGCAACCCTTTTATAAATGCCAAAGAAAAATGAGAAATGTTATTGCTTTCTTATGCTTATATTGATTTGATACCACAAACATATTTCAGAAAGTAAGGCCAGGGTCAACCTAACTCAGTGGTTCCCAAACTTTTTTGTCGGGCCCCCCTTTGGCAGATGAAAATATTTGCATGAATGTTGTCCCATTTATTTCTGATGTAGGATTCTAGCTGCTAAACAGTCTCTCTGTTGGAGGTTTTTTTTTTTTTTTTTCTTTTTTTTTGTGATGCACCAAATATTTTCTGTTGGTGAAATGTCTGGACTGTAGGCAGACTGGTTCAGCACCTGGACTCTTTTACCACACATTCATGCTGTTGTGATAGATGCGGTATGTGGTTTCATGTTTTTTTTTTTTTTTTTTTTTTTTTTTTGCTGAAATATGCAGGACCCTCGCTGAAAAAGATGTCTGATTTCCAGCACAGAATCATGCCTGCATGCAGTGCTGCCTGAGGGTCAGATTACAGGCATCCAGTATTGACCTTCGGCTTTGTCCCATGTGTACAGAAATTTCTCCAGATTTTGGCATTACACGCAGGAGATGGTGGGATATTTGAAGTCTTTGCAATTTTACATTATGGAACATTTTTCTTGAAATTGTTCCACAATTTTTAGGCACAGTTTTTCACAGATTTGTGAACCTCTGCCACCTTTACTTCTGAGAGACTCTGCCTCTCTAAAAGGCTCCATTACACCCAGTCATGTTACTGAGATGTCACCAATTCACCTAATTAGTTGCAAAATGCTCTTCCAGCTTTTTTGCATTAGTACCACTTACTTTTCCACCCTTTTGTTGCTATCCATACCTTTTTTGAGATGTGTTAATCCAATCAAATTTAAAATTATATTTTTCATGAAATGATAAAATGTCTCAGTTTCAACATTTGATTTGTTGTTGAGATTCTATTGTGAATACAACATTTTGGGTTTTTGAGATTTGCAACTCATGCCACAGCGCCTCAACCGTTGGGATTTGGGTTGTAAAAGGAAAGGGGGGGGGGGGGGATTTAAAGCACACCACATTATAATGGAATTGTTTTGAAACTTTTCTAAATGTGAGTTGTGTCCTTTGAAAGCCAACACAGCAGTTCCCTCTTAAAGATGAAAGGGGAGGCAAAGAAGGGAAGGCCTATGTGTGAGGTGTAGACTGGTGTCGCTCACAGTGAAGTGACTTGAGGTGAGGCAAGTAGAGCGGATTATAATCATGACATTTCATGAAACATGATTTTAACAAGAATTTCTTTATCATATTCTAAACTGATAAACACATACGAGTTGTTTACGGGTAGAACATGTGTTTGGATGTCAATAATCTCCAACAATTGTGTTTCCTTTATTGTGGGAAGATCAAAATCGTGATCAGAATAAAGAAATCCATGAATTGTTTCAGCCCAGCTCTATTTTTGATACATTTCAGTCCATTTTCACTTTGTTGGCATTAACGGTGGTTTGACGCCTCACCATGCAGTCAGAAAGAAGTTTGGAATTAAATGTTGGTTTGTCTTTAATTCTTTTATTCTTTTACGTAGTTCCGCAGTAAGTTTAGCACCACTTACAGCTTATGGTGGGAATATAAAATAAGGAGCTTATATAACACACTCTTTCTAGCACACACACACTGCCTCTCTTAAATACTGCCAGCTCTTAGAGCAGTGAAGAAGGGTATCATGCCTACAAAGATTTGTGCACAGTGACAGACAGATAGGGTTTGAGGTCATTTAAGGATCTCTGAAGTAATGCAATCTTGTTTTCAGCTCTTTTTCCATGTATAGCCCAGCATGCTTAAGGGATTATTACAACCAAATAACTGCCAGGAGTCTCATCAGTTCAGCAGCAGTGATTCCCCTCAGTCTTAGAAAATCCCTGGGAAGAAAAATACATTTTGTTTGTTCCACTGACTCTGTTATTATGAACACTCCCAAGATAGCAATGCTGTTGTAAATGCTCTCTAATTGCCTTTGTGTGTCTTTTAATCGTATGTAAGTGTATAATGCAGCATCTTCAGACCAGATGCTTAAAACGTTAAGTCTTTGATACTGTCTAAGTCCATTCTGAGGCTTGCTGCTGGCAAAACTCATATTTGTAACTCCTGACATAATTTCCACTTTATATATCTATGTAAAGAAGATAGCTACAGCAAGCTACAACTCTTAAATTACTAGTTAGAGTTACTAGTAACATCTATCAAAAAATAACTGTTGCTGAGTTAATATATTAAAAAGTAACTCATGAAGGAGCATTACTTTTTATCTTAACCTTCAATACTCATGTTAACCATCTGAGCCTTAAGCTATTTTTTAACCATTCTGTCTCTCCTGGACTTGTAGGATTTTAAAGCTTGTGAAACATCAACCCTGTGGTGCATAGTCACAGCGATCAAAATGGTCAAAAAATGGACTAAAAATGTTTATGGAGTTGTCAGTGATGGAGTTACTGGTGTGGATTAAATTTTTAACCTCCTTAGACCCAAGCTTTTATTTAAGAATGCATTTTTTTTCTAGTAGCTATCAGAGAAAATTAGGACCTGATAAGTAAAACTAAACTTTCTATTTAAACAAGCACTTAAAAAAAAAAAAGATGACCTCATATGTGAACAGTGGGTCTATTTTTCTGTATAACAAAGGAAATACACAATTGTGTAACAAGGCTTATCTACCTGTGCACATTTGTAGGGGGATATGGATTTACAGACAGAATTGTGTAAAGATGTGCGTTGGAATAGTTTTTAAAAATCCAAATCATGTTTGGCACACTTCTGCTCCAGGGTTTGTGCTCTTAATATGGATTCTAAGCAGAGTTTAATAAGAGACCCCAGGCTGTGTGGTTGCAGTCAGTCTTTTTTTTTTTTTTTTTTACTTGTTTCACACATGTAGAATGAAAATATACATTTTTATTAACATGACTATGTGAAGGAGAATTGCTCTTTTTGTTTGTAAATGCACTCTGAACGGAACCATATACCTGTAAATAAATACATGTAAATGCAAATCAATAAATGTTGACAAAAATCTATAGACATAGTTTGGCTTATTATACAACAATGTATACCATGAACAAGCATCTGTTACACAAACATAATGAATTATTCATTGTCATTACTAGCATAGTAGGGACACTCATACATTATAAATGCAAGTAAAAATACACTACGTCATAAACAGACAAAGCACATACAGTTATAATATTGCTTTGAATTAAGCTATTAATTTTATTTTTAATGAAGAAATTCTAAGTTTCAACTTTCCTTTCAAATGTATTTAGACTTACTGATAAACTACTGCTTTTATTTCCAATTCAGTTTGTCTCAGTACTATTTTAAACTTCAAAAGGATAAAAGTAGTTGGGTGTTTTGATTGTACAGTAACAAAATTAGAAGCTATGGGCACCAAGTAATGGGTTAAATATTTTTTTATAATCAAATATTGCAGGCATTCTCCATCACAGTGGTGTGCATAACAGTGCAGTTAAGGTTTTCTAATTCTTTTTTATAAGAGACGTAAACCAAACTTTTGCATTTTTCCTCACTGCAACTATGGAGCAAATATGACCAAATATCTGATATGTTTAAAGCTTCTGTACTCTTCTGAAATTACTGAGCATTAAAGAGTTAAAGATCCTGATTTCACAGGATAACATCAAGAAAAGTTCTTGTGAGAGCTGATGGAAACAGGGATGGATGGATGGATGGATGGATGGATGGATGGAGTGAGTATAAACAGCTTAAAGGGCTGATGAGATGTCCCCCACATAAGTCCTTTCATTCACATTCATAATAGCTTTAAGAAAGGTCTGGAGGAAGGGGATGAAATTCGTCACAAAGAAAGAAAAATAACTACACTATACTTTTAGTCTCCTATCAGTATGTATAGGGGGATACATTTAACTGTTTAAAGCTGACTAAATGAGCATTATCCAAGTGGACTTGATGCTTCACATTAATCTGACACATCAGATACACTGTTTCATTTATCCATTGCATGAGATATGCCACATTCTTCAGGGAAACCTCCCATGCGATGTGTTTGGAAAGGACAGGACTTCTCTGAACTCTCTGAAGGTTATTGGACAAGCATTCTGTCTGTCACATTCATTATCATTAATCAGACAGACATGACAAAATGTGCATGCACAGCTCTGGTAAATTACATAAGCTCAGTAGTATTTTGCTATCATAGGTTAGCAATGGTGGAGCTTGTTGGTGGATAAAACTCATGCCGAGGACAGTAAAAACATCTCCTTGCAAAAACATCTCCTTTAAACAAGAGAAGCTTTCAGTGTTGCTCTTTGCTCCTTTTTCAATAAAGAAATGTGTCCAGATCCGATTCAAACTGTCACTAATGCTATATCCGAGCTAATAGCTTCAGAAGTCAAACTAGCTCGCAATACAACTTAACTCGTCTGTAACTATCACAAACTCATTCGAGGGCAGGTATCTTTTCTACTATGAAAGGCTTTCTGTGCAGTTCTTAGGATTTTTTGCTCTGATGAAATGTGGTCCAATTCTGAGTAAACTGTCACTACACTATAGCTACATGAGAGGCAGCCATTATACCAGTTTCCAGTACAACTCCCACCTGTAGCTAACGTCTAGTTCTCCTCAAATGACACTGAATTGTCTGGTCCGTTCTCAGACATGGCAGAAACGTTTCAGACTGGAGGCTTAAAAGATGGATCAGCCTGATGACAAACATGGAAACATGCAAGTCTATCTGCTTTGTAAAGTTAGCTTCACACCTTTCCTTATGCAAATCTTGGAGGAATTAGAAAGAGAAATCAGAAGGTTTAAGCAGCAGAAAACATCAGAACTAAGTGGGGCAAGATAACACAGACAACAAGGATAAAAGAACACAATTAACTAAACTACAAAAGGAAACAGGAAACATGAAAAGCTCATAGAATTCTCACAGAATGCACAAGAAACACACAAGAAACTCAGAAACTGAAAGAATCAAAAATCAGGAACAAGACTATATGCAGACCCTCTTAAATGTTATTATAAATGAAGTAAAAATGAAAATCTGAAGACATCCTAGAGAGTGAGCACACTAGAGAACATGCACACATAAAGGACATTACAGAGACAATGATACGGCTGATAACCATATACATGACACCTAAAGTTGCTCTTTTCTTGTCTTCTGACAACCCTCAGAATGTCGACATGACCCTTTGATTCCTGTTATTATCGTCTTTGTGTTCATGCAGCGCTTCCTGTTAAGGCACATGAACACAGCACACACATTTATACCATTGTACATGGTCACACATGAGCGTACATGTAATGAAATATAATCTGAGTGCACACACTCTTCTCCCAGGTGAATAGCTGACATTAGCAGCTAAGCCTCCCTGTGGCTTCCTGACCTTTATTAGCTGTCAGAGACACGGACTAAAGCTGTGATTGAGACCTTGATACTTCCATCTCCTTTGTCTGTCTCTTACAGGTGTTTCATAGTTTTATCTCTCAGTTCACACCATCATATCATCTCCTTTGTTCGACTTTGCATCATTATTCCCTCTTTATATTATTTGCTTAGCACACCTCATTTGCCTGTCAGTCTGGCCTACATAGCTTTGATTTTTGCTCTGGGAGGAACAGTCCAGCAGCTGATTGGCCTTCAAAATAAAGAGTCAATTAAGAATGCAACTAATGTATAGTGTTTCCTTTATTGTTTAATTACATCAATAATTTAAGGAAAAATAGAATATGTGCCGTTAATAAACATTTTAGAAAACGAGACATCAGCACTCAAAAATGTTCTTTTAAGTAGTTTTATTTAGGCAAGGCACAACAGACGTTTTTCAACTCGTGGTCTTCTTCAGCGCTGAAGAAGACCACACAACTTTTATGCACCATGCGACTTAGCAGTCATTGACAGCGCTCCCTGATTTTACCTGGTCTTCCACTTCGTGGCTGTGATGCTGTTGTTCCTAAACTCTTCCGCTTTCTAATGATATCACCTACAGTTGGAATATCCAGCAGGCAAAACAGCAATAAATTTTCATTTCACAGCAGTATGATTTGCTTTATTTCCATACGTGAATCACGTGAGGCTCAAAGAAGCATGTGTGGGAGGGAGTCAGCGGTAATTCAAAAGGGTCATAGAGGATCAGATGTGCTCTGTTTCTTTAATAGCTGTCAAACTAACTACTAGAGAATGTCAGGGCCGAGTGCATGGGGAATCTTCAGTTAAACTGGACTACTAATGGGAGTTGCTGCTTTGACATTTCAGTCTTGCGAGATTTCATGACATGAGATCTCATAACACCTTTAGTAGCTGGTTAAATTTCAAATAAGCGCAAAGCTTGAACAAATGAACCGCACTTAGTCTAAATAAAAGCAGACCTTGACCCACCTTTTTAAACAGTCTGGGTCCAGTGTTTTGCTCCGCGCCAGGGCTCAGAGCTTTCACACCAGCCAAAACAAACCGAATCAACTGGGCAAATGAACTGGAGTTTGTTTCAACCAAACCACACAGGTAAGGTATGAAAACCCCCTAAGATGGACTGAAAATTGTCAGTCCACAGTGCGGTTTGTTTGTAGTGAGAATATGATCTACCTTTATTTGAACTAACTCAGGGAGTAGACCCAACCATTTCTTTGGGCAGGTTGGCCACAGGGATTAGGAAAGTATGCTCTTTGTTCTTCTTCTAATCTTTTTCTTATTCTTAGAAAGCTGGAAAACACTGATTCTAAAGTTGTCTTCTATTTTTGATACACTAAATGCCATCTTGCTGTGATGACTTTAGTTGGCTTAAGTTTTGTTCTGTATTTACTCTTTTTGGTTTGATGTTTGGTTTTTAACTTGTTTGTGTTGAAGAGTCAATGCTTTTTATGGATAATGTTTAAATGTTAGTCTTTTACATCTTTAGTATTTGCTGATGGATTATATATTTAAGTGCTAAACTTGCTATCAGTTACTTCACATATTGTGTGCTTGCTTGTATCAAAGAACTGCAGAACTGAAAACTAGGGCTGCAATCAGCACTGAAGGGTCCTCACACCTTGATGCATGTTGGGGTGTGTCACAACTGCAGGAGTGTGGGGATAATTGGGTGTAAGCAATGTGTTCTTTGTGCCGCAGGAGAGCACAGAAAGCTTGTCAACCCTCCTTGGGAAAAAAAAGAACATGAGGGGGGAAAAAAACAGAAAAAACATCTCTAACATATGTTAGAGATTCTTCTGCTTTCTTGCAGTAGGTGGTGCATTAGCAAAAACATGAAATAAACATTCAAATACACATTTAAATATGTAGAGGGGCAGACCCTAATCATGTGAGATTTGCAAATACCATAAAACACCAAATAGTAGCCCGGGTGTTTATTTGTCTCAATCACTGAGCAGACCAGGTGTTTATTTGGGACCAGGCGGCTATTTGGAACAGGCGTTTAATTCCATTCTCACAAAAATTTTGCTCAGCAAAAATTGGAAAAATATGATGAATTTAATCAAACTATTTATTTACACCAGTATGAATATCACTTTTACATTTTTAAGACAAGATTACAGTACCATAGTTATACTTTTGTCGTCTTCTGTCAACTCAACACTCTCTAAACACTTTAAATACTGGTAAGGAACTAAACAAACATAAAGTTGACGACAGACAGTTTAAAGTTAATGTCGTACTTTTTTTTTTTTTGGCTGCACCGGGACTTGGCACTGCTATCTCACTTGAGAAAACGAGCAAGGGACGGGTGTGTCCTAGCCAATGAGGAGGCTAGTACTCGCAGCCAATCAGGTTCAGGTCAGAGGGAGCGTTCCTGTTGGCCGCTGTAGCTTCCATATCTCAGCTCAGTGAGAAGTTGATTCAATGGCGGAATTACGGCGGTGTTCAGTCCTGTGTTGAATTTGTTCATGATTAGATGAAGTGTTTTCTTGCCTGTGATTCGGCCATTGATTTCAGTTGAAAAGCAGAGAAAAATCACTCCACGAGCGCTTTGCCACAGTGAGTATTCAATTCAGCAGACATTCTCACCCGTGAGGAGGCACGTAAAGAGAGGGGCGGAGCTACGGAGCTCAAACAGGGAAAAGAACAGGAAGGGAGGGGGAGTTGTGAGTTGATTCTATAGGGTTCTCATCTCAGTCACATATCGGAGCTGTAAATAAATTACACCCGGCATTTATTTGGAACAGGTGTTTATTTGTCAAAATGTACTGCCACACCCGGCGATTATTGGGATCCGGCGGTTATTTGGTGTTTTATGGTAAGAAGTTTACAGTGACTTCCTGCGTAACAGCGGGATAACGAAATACTTGCAAATAAAGAAACGGTCCAGTTGAGTTACCAACTGTTGCCAGTTGGGGTACTACATCAAAACAATGAAATGAACCTGAAATTCTGGAGTCAATCGGCTAAACTTCCTCAGACTGGTTCGTTAAAATACAAAACTTGTGAATCACCCAAAAACACTAAATTTGACCCTCAGTTGCTTATAGTCTGCTTCCTGTACATTTTAGAGGATGGTCCCATGAGACATTTTCTTTCTTTTTCATCTAATCATGATACTTATGTGTACTGTTTTTTATGCACCTAGCTCTTACCCACTCCCCTATCTTGCTGGGGGGGCCTCCTTGATGGCCTTTCACAATTCCACCAAGTACCAAAATGTCCACAAGTGGACAATGTTCTGTAAAGTTTGGTGAGTTTTTAAACATGTTAAAGCCTCCAAAATTAGTGATTCCTCTGACAGAAAAATAAAGCCTAAAGATAAAATAGGGTTCTTGCTGACCCAGTTCAGTGCTCAGGCTCTAAATATTTGTCATAGTTTTTCATATGCTTCACTTCAAAGAAAACATTTTATATGATCCTATGCATGCCTCATATATTCACTGTAGTCAAACAAAAATGTGAATGTTTATTAACATAAAATAATTCTTTGAGAAGAACAACTTATTTCTAGCAACCTTAAAATGAGAACACATGGTCCTTGAATATAATTATACATTATGCATAAATAACATTTGCAGCATCCAGAGAGCTCGCTATATATAGATTAGTACTGAATGTTTTTTGACCACTTAAGGAATAATTGATACTGTCTTGGGAAGGAAAAGGAACTTGAATGTGAGTTAATCCTTACGCATATGGTGGCACATTATATCATGTGACTGCAGAGAATTGGCTCATTATCTGGTGTTCAAATGCCAAGGACTGAAGGCTTATGCTTAATTCTATAAATAATTCCCACCTTCAGCTCAGGGAATATGATGAGGGAAATTTACTGTGAGCAGTTTAACTCCAAATTAACTCTATACATATGGATGTCTTGGAAGTTGAAATACACAATGGAGACTTCAGGAACATTATAATGGATGGTTCCAAATATAAATTTTAATGAAATGTGCTTCAAACTTAACTGTAATGATTATGCAGTTTAGCCTTTAGGGTACAGGAATCCATACATTTAAGACTTCACAACACACTGTAGAGCCCCTGATTGTCATGGTCTAATTGAGGATTTCAGCATAGGGAGAAGTACGTTAATGAATATTATGGAGCCAAATCAGTAGCATACCAGAGATGCCACATAGGATTCCCAACAATTCCCTGATCCATTTTGGCTTTCATGAGGGATTCCACTGATGGAAAGATTCCATTCCTCTGATTACCCAAGACACCGGGAAGCATCAGAGCGACCGGCATCCCAAAGTGATATGTGCCCTCAAATGTAATGGAATCTGATTCATTTTCCCCACACAATAGGAAATGTCACAAGGAATTCCCAAGCTTGGAGACCTTTTAGGTACTGCCAAAAATAACCTCTTCCTATATTGGATAATTTCCCCAGGATGTCATGCCACTGAATTCCCAGACTTCTGCACTATTATTGTGGGTTTGAATGCTGGACGGATCAGAAGGAAACACTCCATCAAGTGTGACCCACTTAGCTGCTGGAGAGGCACCAAAGGACCACCATGGCAATTATTTAAACCTCCGCTTTATTATTCATAATTAGCAGACAGAATGTGTGAGTGTGTGTTAGATAAAGTTTAATATAGGAAAAATAATAGAGCAGAACAATGTGTGCTTTTGTGTGCAAGGTCTGTGTATGTCTTTGTCTACTAGGGGTGTGAATATCTCAATATCTCACAGTTGAATCCAATTTAGATTCAAAATCCTTTTTTTCCTTCAAACTGATTCACGAACGTTCTCTAATTGTCAGAAAGAAGTGATTATTTCAGCATCTAATCCAGTCTGGCTTCCAATGCCGCATGTTATAAGTGGATGTTAAAAAGTTCACGATAATGCAGCTTTCCATTTATCATTTTAGTAGCTAGTCAGCCCACAACAGTGTAAACACTCAGAGGGAAAATAGCAGTATTTCCTCTTAATTACAAAATATTTCAATAAGAATGGTATGTGTGGGCCCAAAGCATATATTTCTGCATTTATCAGAAATTTTCTTGGGGGAAAAAAAAAAAAGATATATCTGAAGCCTTTACTGTTGATGATGCTGTTGACAGCAGGTGTCACGGTTAAGCAGATTACTGTGGTAACTTGCAATCTACAGCTGAACGAGGTAATGGCTGTCACTGAGTTTTCCATGATCATGAAAATCCTGGAAGAAATCTTATTCAGTCTGCAAGAGAACTATGGATTTGGGGAAGATTTAATTTCCAGCAAGAAAATGATGGTTTAAAGACAACAAGGTGAATGTTGTGGAGTGGCCAAGTCAAAGCCCAGACCTCAATCCAATAGGGAATTTGTGGCAGGACTTGAAAAGGGCTCTTCACACCCGATTTACATACGACCTGCTTGAATAACAGAGCTTGAGCAGTTTTGCAAAGAAGAATGGAGTAAAATTGCGGTGTCCAAATGTGCAAGCCTGATGCAGATCAGATCTTATGTAATACACTTCAGTCTAAACAGCTCAGTCTGCCATCAGCATATTATATTTAGAATTTAGAGGAAATTCTAATCATACAATTTATGAAGGAACAAATGCAAATCACAGCAGCTGCAGTGACAAATGCAGGAGGAATGGAGAGAAAACAAACCCAGACTGTGATTGCACAAATAAGTTTTATATCAGCTTTAGAGAACTGTGTATCTAAATAAAATGAGTAATTAATTAAAAAAAATGAATTATTTATCCTGTTCAATTTTTAATTAGTATAAAGCTTGATATTTCAGCTGCAGCTCTGATGGTATTTGGAGCAGTGTGGGGCTTATAAAATGAATATGAAAATATAATTAGCACAGGCAGCAGGTGCAATTATTTTTCTGTCTAAAATATACTAAAAGTAGACATTTCTGTGGTTCGTTTGGCCTCTGGTGGACAATGACTCCTAATAAACTTTCCTTTTTTTTATTTTTTTTTTGAGACAAATATCTAATTATGTACACTATTAACATTTAAGGTGTTGCACCAGCTGTGATGATGTAGGCTTAAAATTATAACCTAAATTGTACATCTTTCTCCTAGCAGGGGTACCTTCTTCCATAAAATATTGTCTGGTGATAGTTCTGAAAGGTAGAATAACTCAGAGGGTGATGAGGAGCTGAGGATTCTTCTGACTTTTTTGGTTCAAAGTTGTGTTAGTTACACTTTCATCTTCCATGAACCATCCAAATATAAACTCATTGTAAATTATGTTAACCTTGCAAAGCAGATGGATATGCCTGTTTCCTTGTTTTTTCTCTGGCGAATCCATCTTGCAAAGCTCCCATCTGAACCGTTTGGGCCTGGTTAGAAAGTGACGAGACAAATCAGCTGCGAGGGGCAGTACTTTCAGGCACAGCAGAGTCCTGACGCATATAAGCAGCAGCAAGAGCTGGTGCTGTTATGGAGGAAGAGCTTAGCGTTGATGCTGCTAAAGCTTAAGTTTTATCAGAACTTGACAACAATTCTTTGTTACAATAAGAACAAAGGACAGCAGTGAGTTGTTTTCTTTTCAAAAACGACAAAAGTCGAGTACTTACATGTCTATAGTCGCCATGTTTCACGTTATTCCTCAGTAGCTGCTCATGCGCAGCTTGCTAGCGGCTACATCACGTGCTTTGTTGCTCTGATTGGCCCGTAGAGGATTTTTCAAAGCCTCTGCCTTTTCTCAAACGTTTCCTATTGAAGCTTTCCCAGATGGATGTGTGAAACACATCCATCTGGCATGTCAGGTTAAAATTATGTCATATTATTTAGATTTCACACTCGCTCTTACTCTTGCTATTTTATACTAACTAGGTTTAGAGTGTTTAACCTAATCAAAATGCTTTTTTTATATTTTGTTTCTTGCTTTCTAAAAATAATAATCTTAAATATAGAGAACTTTTCAAAACAAAAACAAAGTGCTTTACAAGCCGCAAAGACAACAAAGCAGTTAAAACTCAAGTATAACTGGGAAGGGCTATCCAACAAAAGAAGAGGTTGGACAGAGCTCACTAACCTCTCTGGCAGGGTGTTCCACAGCTCTGTCCCCTTTAGTTTTCAGCTGGGCTCCTGGGACAGTGAGACCCCTGCCAGAGGATCTCAGCGCACTGCTGGCTCATACGGGCTTAAAAGTAGGTGGGGGCCAGGCCATCTTAAATCTTGAAATCTGTTCTAAAACATACTGGGAGCCAGTGTAAAGAGAATAAAATAGAAGTGATGCTCTCAGAGCTCCTTGTTTTGGTTAAATGCCTGGTTGCTGAGTTTTTTAACCAACTTCAAATGGTCAGTACCTTTTTGGCTCAGGTAGGTAAAAAGACTCACAATAATCCATGTACGAGGATACAAAAACATGTAAAAGTGTCTTTTAAAATTGATCCTATTGTTGATATATTTCTCAGATGACTGGTCTCTCCATCTTTATCTCTTCCTCCTCTGTCTGTCTTTCAGTATGAATGGATAGAATTATTTTCTGTAAGCACTCAAATGCACATATAGGCCTATTGTGAACGCCTATGATCATGACAAATAAACACTGCCTCCATAGTATGATTAAGGAACAGAGTGTCTCTGCTCTATCTTTCTTGCCTACATTGCTGATTGTTACAATCAGGATACAATGACTTGATGTTTTTTGCCACTCGTACATCTCTTTCCTGCTCTTGTACTGTTGTGGAGAACCGAGGCATGGAGCGAGTGTGTAGGCAGAAGACAGAGAGAGCTGAGTCAAGCAGGGCAGAGAGAGGAGCGGGGAAGTCAACAACCTGGCAATTAGGTTGTGTTTTGGGGCTTCTTCAAAATGTCTGGGGCACGTGCTGGCACCCCTAGGCGTGCGGCGCCCCTTGCTATTGCCTATGCTGCCTATGAGCCGCTCTGGGTTAGGGATCTTTACGCTGACCACTCGTCCTTTTAGTAGGACACTAGTGTTTATATAGAAACTATGATTTTGTGTGTGCATGTGTGTTTCCATACTATTTTTGTAGGTATAAATACATTCATAGTAGTTCCTCTGTGGAGCATGTGTGTTTTCATTAGCATATGTGCATTCATGAACGTGTGTTAGCACTTATCCCTCTGTGCACGTTTGTGCGCATCCCTGTGCCTGTATGCATGGGTGTTTGTGTGTGTGTAATGAGTCCCTCTTCACCAGCTGCCACTCCAGTGCAGAGAGCAGCGGCATGGTCTCTTTGGACTTCACATCCAGACTTCCTCTTATTATTATTTCCTCTGCTGTCTCTCAGGCCTCAGTAATTAGTGGCTGTTTTAATGAGACTAATATCACAACTCCAACCCACAGTGCACCACTCTACATGACAAGAGGCTGATAAGAGTGCGTGGTGTATGTGTGGTACGTGATGATTAAGTAGTGCCAGTGTGTACGTGCTATGCAGAAAGAGTGTCGGGGCGATGAGAGGGTGTTATATTTGAAGCCTTGATGATCAAGTGCTGCGTAATTGAGCTCACTGTTTGTGAGCAAGTGTGAAAAAATACAGACTGGAGGAAGTGGGAGTATGTGAGAGAGAAACCTAAAGTGTGTACTGGGATGTTATTCATTGTCTGAATTTGAATAATTCACATTTTGTAATGTACCTTTAACTTTAGTTTCAATCTGATATTTTTAGAGTTTTACAAAATGTGATGAAGAGGCTTGTTGTAAAATTAGAGCAATGTTGGATTTTTTTTGCCAATAGTATTTACACCTACAAGAAATCTGAGTTAGTTTTCTGGGTAAAAAAAAGAATATCAAGGCAGCATAAGCAGAAAGCTCTTTGCATTACTGTTGTCAGGACACTTAATAAGATCAAATCAAAGCATACTTGTGCAAAATAAATAGTGGGGCATCAGTCAAACTGTGCAGGAAAATGTAGGGTGAAGCTTCGGTGCAAACATCTATCCTGTGAGCTTTAATGTGAGGCATAAGTCTGAATGAGAGGATTAACATCAATGTAATGTGTGGTGACTCTCGGGCTGGATGAAAGAACGTGTCATATGGGGGTTGTCGGGTAAGGCGGGAAAGTATTAATGAGACTTGCAGCAAAGAAAAAGACTGCTCGTTATGTGAGATTTGGCCCTGATGACCACAGCCTCTTGCTCAAAGAGTGTGAAGCTGGGGTGACAGGGGTCGGCCACAAATTTACCTGCAAGTCTCATAGTCTTGGAGGTGCACAGCGTATGGAGAGATAGAGGATCGCAGCCAATCACTCCCTCTGCAGAGTGGATGATTCACTGCAACCTACTCTTGTACACAACAGCGGCTGAAAATGACCAGATGTGATGGAGAAGGAAAGAGTAAACTTAGTGATGTGCTTAAAGTGCACTATCCTTGTCCTTAGCCAGCTGACTTTCTTCATCTTCTCTAAGTACAGCCTCTTTTTTTTTATTATTTTTTAATGAGAGAGCTGATTCCAAGCTCCTATTTGAGGTCCCAAGTCATGATGACTTTAAGGTTAAAAAGGAATAGTCATTTGGGGCAGGAGCCACTGTGTCTTTCTTAAATCCACAGTCTTCTCCACTGTCTTAAGAGCAACAAACTCTACAATGTTCTGACCATATCAGGTCACCAGATAGTGAACCTCCCATGTAGGTAGAACTATACCCAGCAGAAATGAGTCATCAGAGTGGTGTCAACTATGGACTTTAGGAGATTGAAAGACTGGAGCGTTACAAATATAATGACCACCATTAAAGTATCTGTCAAGTGATTTAGAAAAAAAAGTATCTTGGGTTTGTTGTAACAGGCCACTGTGGTATGAACCACCAGGCCAAATTTCAGTTATTTAAAACATCTCAAAGTTTGTAATATTAAGCTTCAAAATCATGACAAATTAGGTAGTGATATCTGCTCTAGGCTGCTGTGGGTGTGTCGGTTCAATGCGCCAAAGCCGCGCCCACTCATGAGAAACACGATCCTCTCTCAAAATTAAGAAAAATGCAACAACCTGACTTGGTACAACTCTCTTTTTTAAACCACCAGAGAAACAAATCACATTTCTGTCATGACAGGCAGACAGTTTAGTACTACAAATTATAATTTTCTCATTCTATATTTACCTCTTCTGGTATTTCTTATATCTAATTTTCTGAGATATGTGAAGTTTAGTATCTCTCCTGTTTATAAGACATCTTTATTGTTAAGTTGCTTCTGAAAACACTCCATTTCCTGATGTTGCTCTTAAAAATAAAAGTCTTCAATGATGGCTTTTATTGTGACAGATTTGGCAGGAACAGAACATGTCTATCATCGGATACTTTACTAAACTTTAGCATTCCAACGCTTAAAGACATGAGGGATTAAACCGTTTTGCTCGTAGAGAGACAGTCACAGTCTGCTTCTTTAAATCCTCCAGGACAAAAAACGAGTGAAATATGGATTAAAACACACCTTCAGCAGGTAAGCTGTTTGTTCCTGTCCTGTTTCATCTGGTTTAAGTAAGAAATAATGCAATCCAGCAATTAACTTGCCCTCTGACCTTACAGTGCAGGGCAGAAAGACAGAGGTAGAGGATTAAATTTACTGTTTTCTGACACAAATATCTCTGTTTAGATGCTTTTAATGACCTGTAGACCAAGTGGCTGATAAATTTGGGAAATTGGGATGAGTGAATGTGTATTTATGTTTAAATATGCTTTTTATTATGTAGGAAATTCCAGGTATTAGTGAAGCTGTCAGGCATTGCTAGGGAAAAAGAATGGTTTCTTTTGTAAAACTATTTAGATTGCAAAACACTAGGGCTGTCCCTATCAATTATTCTATTAACGATTATTTTCTCGATTGACTGATTTAATCAATCAATAACTTTGGTGTCATTAAGCTGATTTTAAATGTAACTATTGTGACTAAAATTTTGCCAATTCCAAAAGCTAGTCATTTATATATTATTTAAATTATCTGTAACACAAATATGCATGAAATGCATGCAAAACACTGAATGTGTGGACAGCTCAGCAGACATATGAGGTATGGAAGGAATTGGGCCCCAACAAAAGAATTTAATAAAATATATCCTCCAAGGGGCCTTTTCTTATTCTGTTTAAAAAAACAGACATAAAGCAATAATGGAAATAAATTTAATTGATTTTTTTTTTTTTTTTTTTTTTTTTTAAAGCACCATCTTTTTATCAAAACTGTGCTAGACATACATGTAAAAAATAATCCTGGAAATAAAGGTGGCATAGCCAAAAATAGATTTAAGCAATAGGATCAATGAAGTATCTTTCTGTCAGAGTCAATATTTTTAACTTATAACTTGACTTGACAATATCTGCATTCATATTCCCCACTACAATTATAGATGTGTATATGTATGTGTACTCTCTGTAATAAAAGAACTTATAAAAGCACACCTGTTCATCTTTATTCCTGTTAGATACACAGGGCAGAAAAACATTTAAAATAACATAAATTGCTATCAAATACAGCTCTAATTGCTTTACATCTAGTCTAATCACACAGATAAATGAGTCATACTGTATCTCTTATTCCCAACGATGGCAACTCCTCTGGGTGTTTTGCCATGCACCGTTTGCATACTCAAATCCCTTGTTGATTCTTCTGCACCATCAATCATTACTGACAGAATTAAGTTTGTGTAGGTCCTGGTTAGTTAAAAATGTCTCTTGTACACATAAAGTATCAACATTCTCCAGGAGCTTGTCCATAACAATGTGTTGGGCGTTATCCCCTGCACTCTGTCCTATGGGCAAACCATAGGACTGTGTTTACCTTGATAGACCTTGCAGTAACCCTGGGCTCCAGCGGTTCACAGTTACAACTCACTAAAGTCCCCTTTGGTTACAGACCAATCCTACGGCTGGTTTGTGGGCGCACACATCTTGAGCGGCTGCCATTACTGCGGTGGAACTGCAGTGTCCACTACCACCTGCTGGCTGTGACAGCAGCAGATGTGTTTGGAATAAAAATGTTACAGAACCACATGGGAACCATAATCGGAGGGCTATGACTTCAGTTATATTTTACAAATTAAATATATTTTACCCATGTCTAATATCTAATATCAGCTGTCCTTGATCTTGGAATAGTTGAAGAAAGAAACGTCCCCTGTTGATAGTTTAGTGTTGTCCTTTTGTTGTTTCTCCCTCCAGCAGCTAAAGTTGCATCTTCAATGCTGTTAGCCTGGATAATAATAATAATAATAATAATAATAATAATAATAATAATAATACATTTATTTATAAAGTGCTTTAAGTCAAAGTGCTGTACATAGAGATAAAATGAACTTTACAATTAAAACATCAGAGAATCCACAAACATATACAAACATACTGAAAGAATAAAAAGGACATCAGTAAAACAAACAATTTAAGACTCATATGCAACAGTAAACAAATTGGTCTTCAGCTTTGCTTTAAATACATCAATGGAAGATGCCTGCCTGATTTCAACAGGTAGTTTGTCCCACAATGTTGGTGCACAGAAGGAAAAAGTCCACTCCCCAACCATCTTTTTACGGACCTTTGGGACACTCAGATAGCCCCGACCATGCTAGCCAGTTTCGTGTAAACAAGTCTGTGCTTTCCCCCACAGCCAAAAAGATCTGTTCCTTCCTGCATGACTTGAACCTGTTTTAAATACAGTCCCATAATTTTGACAATTGGCCACATGTAGATTTACCTACTCTTCAAAGTCCAGTACAACATTATCCCCGGTGTAACCCAGTCTCCTCACTCAGCTGCTACTTCTTCATGTTTGTGTCGCCATCTTCAACTCTCCGTGTTTCTGTGTTGTGTGTATACGCTTCCTGCCTACAAAGGGGTGTGTTCTCATTTTCTCTGTCTGCCAAATTAGCAGTAAATTTAAGACTAAATGTTGATTTCTGAGTGGACATTATAATTATTGCACTTTTACAGCAGCTAGTCAACTTCCAGTGTTTCTCCAGATTCGTCTATAGATGAGGGTCCTACATTTGGCCCACTTCATGAACCTCCTTTGAGTTGACTCTACGTTTTGACATTTTAGCTACATCATGGCATAGGTTGGCTCCTATAAGAGTGTCCATGTCTTACAATTTTGTAGTGAAAAAAATGATCCTGCTCAGTTTTTATCACACAAACTGTGCATTTCCACCAGTGGCTCCAATACTTCCATGCTCCCTCTTTCACCTGTAGGATTCAGGGCCTTTGTTGTAAGGGAGAATTCCTAGGTAAATGCTTTTAGTGGCGGCTGCGGCCTCCTCTGCTGCGTGGCTTTTTGTACTAATGTTTCACATCAAGGCTGTCAAAAGACACAGATGGAAAGTTATCTAAGTGATGAGACAAAGCAAGGGATGTTTTTGCTGGCCTCATGTAGTAATTTTAGACAGCTCTTCATATTATCTGTCTTTCTGTGGCCCTTTGTAAGTGACAGAACAGAGTGGAGTTTGGGCATAGCTCAAAAAAAAAAAAAAAAAAAAAAAACACCTTTTTTGAGTTCTCAATCTGACCCAAAATGGGTCATATTCAGTAACACTTTATGGTACTGGTTTAAGGCCTTTGCACACTGAGTCAGTTTTTAGTTTGCTTTTAGTGGCATTGCAGACAAACATGTTTTACCATCTGAAAATGTATATGTATTGTATGTATTATGTATGTAATAATAAACCTTAGGTGCACTGGAAAGAGATTCTTCACAGGTTTCTGAGGGGTTCCAGCCTTTGCATGTTGAAAATGTTCAGATTATGATTTGAGAGTAGGTCCAGGGCTTGTGTAGGAGTATGAATTTCAACCTTTATGGTAGCAAAAGTCACAACCATATTCACCATTAAAATGTTTTTTGTTTCCAATTCGTGGGCGAGCGACTGAATCTGAGCTACAAATTAAGGCATGAACCTTTGATGAATGCTGACACTTTTGTTTGTGTGTCCAATTTAATCCTTTTTGCTCTAGCTGTTAAAGCTCATCAACACATGGCGTTAAGAGAGCTGTCATGTTGGGTTTATTCCCTCCAAACCAAATGCATGGCAGGATTTTTTTTTCTTTCTTTAGGGTTAATTTCAATGATCTGGTAGTAAACAGGCCAGAGGTGACACTTGGGGCTTTTGAAAACTGGGATGCCATCACAGTTCCACAGCAAACTAACATCATCCTCACTAATTTAACTTCATATAAGCTCATAATCTATTTCAGAATGAATGTCAGTAATAGTGCCAGAAGTCAAAACTTGTCTCACTAAATCAGTTTTATGATTTTCACTAATATCTTAAATTTGGGAGGATAAACTCATAGCAAGAAACCAAGATCCATCTTCCAAATTTCTTTCTGCATAAATGTGTGACGTGTGAGAACACAGTCTGATCATTGCCCTTACCTTATAATTTGTGCACCCAGAATGGTAAAAATGTGGTTCATAATTTTCATACTTGCTGAAGGTTTGTGGTAAAGGTAAGATATGGCCAGCACTGATCCAGGAAAATATTCATTTAATATCTTGAGGAGATGTTCAAAAGCTGTCCCTGTAAGATTATGTCTGAAGATCAGCGCTTTAAGTGAGTAGCTTCACACCGGAACGTAGTACCATCACTTTATTATTTTAACCCTTGGCATCCCGGGACTTTTTCTGCCATACTTAATCATTGGTTAGATAATTCATAGCATCTAAATAGATGAATTGCTGCGGCACACTTCCTGCAACGTTCATTTTTGTGTACATAATTAGTCACTGGTCATTGTGTTGGAGTAAAACCAGAGCAAAAAACCTCACCTCTCCTGCTGGGGGGTTACCTTAGAACACATTATGGTCCA
This sequence comes from Cheilinus undulatus, assembly GCF_018320785.1. Lineage (NCBI taxonomy): Eukaryota > Metazoa > Chordata > Actinopteri > Labriformes > Labridae > Cheilinus > Cheilinus undulatus. The sequence goes on along the minus strand of NC_054874.1, from coordinate 26,251,317 downwards.
TTTCTAAATCTTTAATGTGAGCAACAGAGTTGTTATGTGTGAAAGTCTTAAAACTAACAAAGGCCAGAAATTGATAGCTTTATAGTGTCCTGTGAGGGGCGTGACGTAGGTGGCGCTGTCACAAGAAGAGTAGTTTCACACTACATGAACAGGTGAAATATCTCCATGGCAACCGAGATCATCCGCGACAGATAGGACAAGAGGAAAAGAAAGTGCTGAGTCAGCAGTAAAATCCAACCAAACGGAAGGATTTAACATGCTATGTCGTTACTCTGCCTAGTTTTTTGTGATTTTTTTTTTCGGAGGATCTAAGTTAAGTGAAACTTCTTTTACTTTATTTTCATGAAGAAAGATGACGAAGGAAGGCTTCAATTTTTAATGGGACTCAGATCTTAAAAATCACCTTTTAATCATGATTCAGAGTATGAAGCTGACGGTGATCCTCTGGAAAGGATCAGTTCTTAATCTCCAACCCCACCTGCTGAGGTGCGACAGGTAAGAGGCTGTATTTTCTTTTACACAGGCTGAAGCATGTTACATTTGTGATCAGTAGTTGGTTTTACATCAGTATCTTCTTAATAGGCTACATGAGGTAGATTAAATACTCCATACTTGTGCAAACAAATGATAGCTCACATCTGTCTGTGCCATATTGGCCACTATTCAGGCTTGTCTACAGGCCCCATTGCTAAATAGTTCTTCTGCTTTACTTTTTGTGCAGACCATCGAATTTATGTTTATTTACATATTTGTGCCTACAGCGTCGTGATACGGACAGCTATGCTGATGTTGGTTTATTGAAAACCCGACATAAACTGCGCTGTCCACCTCTCAATTCACTGATCAGGGATGAGAGAGAGGACACAACAGCTGCACAGAGATTGTCCCAATGTACACTGTAAACTTTCAGAATCAGAGAAGAGGAGGAATGAGAAAGTTTTATGGCAGCGAAAGACAAAGAAAAAGAGTTATTGTGATTTATAATTTAGGTTTAAGAAGCCACCGTTAGACCTGCCAACCTGTATGCATTTTGTGTAGCATGTACACAATTTGACATGCAAATGCGCTGGCACAGCTTGCACGGGACGACATGCATAGATTTGTTTTGCACATCCATCTGGTTAACCTCTCATAGACAGCGTTTAGGAACGGACACAGCCTTTGAAAAAAAATCTCTGAGGGTGATTGGATGAACATCCTGTATTTACGGACAAATTGGAGCATCAAAACACGTGACGTAGCCGCTACCGAGGTGCACCCCTACCAAGGAGTAATCTCCATAGGGAACTGCATAGCACAGACCATGTCAGTACACAACTTTTGTCGTTTTGAAAAGAAAACAACTCAATGCTGTTCTTTGTTCTTAATATAATGAAGAAATGTTATCAAGTCCTGATAAAACTGGTGGTTTCGCAGCATCCACGCCATGTCTTACGCCATAACTCGTTTGTTGCTGCTTGCTTACATCACGACTCCACTGCACCTGAAAGTACTGCTCCTTGTCGCTGATTGGTCCTGTCACTTTCTAACCAGGCCCAAACTGTTCAGACAGGAGCTTTGCAAGATGGATTCACCAGTGAGAAACATGGAAACGGGCATATCCATCTGCTTTGCAAGGTTAGCTGGATACATGTTCAGTATACAACCATGGGCCTTGGATAGAAGGTCATTACCAAAGTAAGTTGTTCTTATTGCATCCATTTGTCAGGCCAAGACTACTAAAGAGTAGATTGAAAAGGGATACTTAGGGTGCTTCTTGTAGAAGATTTCCCTCCAAAAATCTCTGCCACTCCCTGAGGGTCATGTGACTAGAGGAATAGTAAGTGGATTTATTTAAAGGAATATCCATCAGAGTCATGGGGGGGCAGTCAGTAGAGATGGGCAATACCAATGTTTTTTAATTTGATATGATACCGATACTTTTTGATGTAATTTTATCGATACTGGTACCAATAATTTTGAAGAAAGAATAAAATATTGGACTCGCAAACATTCAAAAGTTAAACATTTCAGGTAGTTAGAAAGGCGTTTGTAGGTCATTCAGAAATTCATTTAGGGAGAAACTTCAGTTCAATTAAAATTTTTAAGCAGGTATATATATATATATATATATATATTAATAAAAAAAAACTATCATCATAGCACAAACTTGTATATAGAATTAAAAAATCCACAACATAACCAATTTTTTTTCTTTTTTTAAAATTCAGATAGAAGGGCTATGTTAGCCATCTATACCCACTAATTTGAAACAAAAACGTTAGAAATACAAGTCATCAAAGATTTTCATAGAAATATTTTTCTTTTTATGTTTCTACAATTTGGTCTTTATACATTTCATGGTATTTGCATGTGGACTCCGTTTTTTTTTTTTTTTTTTTTTTCTTACAATTTTGAAATTTACTTAGGGACCACACTGAATGAGAAAGACAGCCAGGTTCACATCACAGACTATAAAATGATTTCATATGCGAGTGAGTGGAGTTGCTGAAATCTGTTACTCATTGATGATTGGTCCTTAAAGTCACATGGTACGGCAGGATCAACATGTCTGATTGGTCTTTAAAGCCATGTGACACAGACGAGCAGGTAAGGCATGTTTGATTGGTCTCCAAATTCACGTGACACAGGCTGGCAGTAAAGCCCAAACAGTCGGAGAGAGGCAGGGAGGCACTGGGCAGAGAAGCGGTGGTGAGACGTATTTTATAGTACTCATTTGGTATCGATACTTTGCTAAAGGGATCAATACTTTAGTATCGATACTCACACCACTAGCAGTCATCTCAGGGGCATACATTTGTTTTTAAGTTCTAAAGCACTGAAAAACTATTAATATAAAAAAATAACATTAATTCAGAAAATTGACAAATGAGATAATACAACAATCATGAAAAAATAAGAATCTGTATAATTGAGTTAATCATAATTGTAAGTGCTGAACAAAGATACATATCAGGGAACATATCAGTTGGCCTATTTGCAATAAAATCAGATAAATTATTAATTGATAAATTAATTCTTCAATGTGTAATTTTTACACATTGTTGCATTTAATGGTAGAAGGGGGCTTAATATTTAAAATGTGATTTTTGACATAAAATATCTCAAACAAAATATATCACATAATTTCATGGGGACTCAAATGGCACCAAACTGTAGGAATTATATAGATTTAGATTTTTTCTTCAATTAGAAATATGCCATTACAATATGATAACTGATATATGTTTGGAAATAGATCTATAAGCTATTTAGACATGTTCATACACTGTTTAAAATTGCTGATGTTATACACAATGGCACCACATAGGTTGGAAAATGCTAAACATTTATAGATGTTACACATCCTAAAATTTAAAGTGCACATCTTAGTCAGTTGCCCTATCAGACAGCTGACCTTGCCCATCCCCTCTTTCCTTAGCGCGTCAGCATAAAACACATGGTCTTGCAACGATACCTAAAGATGTGCTGAATAGAAGTTGTCACGAAGCACTAAATCTGAAACTGAAAAGTTCTTTCTCATGTGCCACCTTCACTGGGGCAGCTGAGCCACAGAGTCATCTTTCTTTGGGACCATAGGTTGAAAAAGTGAAAGACTATCATACTTATGCACTCTTTTTTTATTTTACCTGGGACATTTAAATAATAAGGTCCAAACTGCTTGTAATGAGACAAAATTAGCTGCCAGCAAAATTTGTTTTTAAGTTTCCTGACTGTAATGAAAGATTTGAGCTGTTTCAGTGAGAAACTGCTCTGATTAAAACTTTTGAGCTTTAGGCCTTAATTCAAGGACAAAAACAAAGCAGGCATATAATACTACTAAATAAGAAATAGGACAATCCTGGATGAGGAAAAACAGGTTCATCCATTTTTTGTTCATTAAGGGGGACAAAAAAGATCAAAACATTTTTTTTCTAAGCAAGAAGTCTGAAATCCCTTTAAACCCATAATGTGATATTTTGTGTCTTGCCTATTTAGATACTGAAAAAATAATAACCAGAAACAAGAAAAAACTCTGGAAATGTAAGCAAAGTGCCTTTTTAAAGTATTAGTTCAAGTATTACAGGGGCCAAAAAAAAAAAAAAACTTAAAAGATTCTCCTCTTCATTCCCTCTTAATATTCTCACCAAAGTTGGTATTCAGACCAGGAACATGGATAGCGTTTACCTAACGCAAGCAGGCTAATAGCAAACATACTGGATTGTTTTGGGTTTCTTCAAACAACAGATAGTTGGGAGTTGGACACGACGTGTGCAAGGTAAACACAGCAGAAACATCTAACTTTATTAACATATAACACCAGGCTTTTTAGCAGTTAGCAACAGAAGCTGGGCTTACCAGGCCAATTAGTGTCATCCCAACCAGCATTGAATGACACTTGAACTCAAAGTTTCCCTCAACTTCTTATCAGGAGATCATGAGCAGCACATCATGATTTATCTGTAAAGACATGAGCCGAAAAGCAGCTGCTGCAGGCAGTGTTAGTAATTCTGTCTAATCCACACTCATCTGTTCATTAAAGAAGCAGCAGTTTTAAGCAGAAGTAATGCAAAAAGTCATTCTTACAGATTCAAGTGGGATATAGTAAAGTGAAACCAAAATATAGAATTTAATATATAAAAACAACAGCAAGAGAATCAACAGAGAGGGACTTTTTAATTTGAAAAAGGTTAGTTATTACTTTATTTGAATTTATGAGTAGCTTTGTAATTATAAATGGACTATTTTAATTTACCAGAATCCCTGAGGGTCTGCATTCAACAGTTTTGAAGTGTAAAAACTGTCATTGTATCGTGGCCTCTGTATCGGGATACGTATTGTATCCTGATGCTCGGGGAAATACCCAGCCACAGTAGGCATACACATTCACACAACACTGACCCAGAAGTAGAAGCAAATTTTGAGTTAATCCAATCCAATCCACTTTATATATATAGCACATTTTAAAAACAATCAAGTTTACCAAAATGCTGCACAGTAAAAACAAAGAAGTCACAAAGACTGCAGAAGTAAACACATTAAGATTAAGTGTCAATGACACTGACATGTGACTATAGAAGCTAGAGATGAAATCTATGACCTACTTGAGAGATTATAGGCTACCTACTGAGCTATATTTTGCTCCATTGATCCAGTTGTTCTGCAACTGCATAAACACTCTGACATTATCCCTTTGAATGAGAGTAGGGCAGGTGTGCATGGCCTTACAATATGTGGGCAGATGTGTCTGAGTGTGCGTCAGTACAGTGAGTCTGAGTATCCGTGTTGTGTGACATGTTCACCTGCTTAATTCCTTGTTGTATTAGTCGGATTTGAGTACAAGAAAGCAGATAAGTCATACAATTGATTCCTATTTTGTGTGTACTTGACATCAAAAATAGGTGCAATCACTCACAGACAAAAGACTTGTACCTGCGGGAGTCTTCAGTTCTGTGTGAAACCGCTGATCTGGCAACCCCTGCTCTGAAACTAAAAACTGCTCTCACATTAAAATCCTCGAATTTGGTAAAAATGTTGATTCTAAGTTAAGAGCGGCAACAGCACAACCAGGGTTTAGTTTGTCTGACCTCAAGCCCAGAGCAAAACATGACATTATGACATTTTTTTGACCGCTTGGCCGACAGAGAAAAATCAATGCTTCTTTTTTGTTGATTCAAAACCTTTGGAGAGCTTTTAAGCTTCAACCTTGAACTAAACATTGTAGGTTAAGGAAAATAAACCTCTTGTACCTTGGTGGGTCACAAGAGTGTCTCCGAAAGGTTTCTCTACCAGTAGACCCCCATGTTTAGTCTGGTTTCTATGCTTTTTTTTTTTTTTTTTTTTTTTTGAGGGTGTTTGTATAACATATAACATTTAATAACTCACCTCCTTAAAGTATTATAGGATTTAATACTAATCATTTGCACTTTAAATGCCAAATCTATATAAAAGAGGTATTGGGAATATGTAAATTTAGAATTGGTTTTATCGTTTGAGTGGCAAAGTGAAAGCCCCTGTTTGAGAAACCTCATACTAAATTTTGATAAGAATTCACCATTTGGCATGTGGGAGACTCCCTGGTCAAGTGGAAAAAAGTTCTTTGGTCTGATTAATCCAAAATGGTGTTTTCTGGCCACTATACAAGAAGCTATGTTTTGCAGACTCCAAACACTGCACATCACCACAAACAATCCACCCACTGTGAAGAATGGTGGTGGCAGCATCATGCTGTGTGGATACTTCTCAGCAGCCAACCCTGGAAGGCTTGTGAAGGTAGAGGTTAACATGAAGGTGGCAAAACATAGGAAAACTCTGGAGGGCAATCTTATTCAGTCTGCAAGAGAACCAACAGCTTGGGAGAAGATTTATTTTTCAGTGAGACAACGACACAAAGCATACGATGAAAGCTAAATAGAAATAGTTTAAAGACAACAAGGGGAATGACCAGGAGGAGCCAAGTCAAAGCCCAGACCTCAATCCAATAGAGAATTTGTGGCTTGACTTGAAAAGGGCTGTTTACACCTGCAACCTGACGGAGCTTAAGCAGTTTTGCAATGAAGAATGGAGTAGAACTACAGTGTCCAAATGTGTAAAACTGATTGAGACCTGTGATTGCGTCCAAATTGCATCTACTAAATAATGATTTGAAGGTGAATTTTTATGCTCACTTATTTTACTTTACATATCCTTTATTTAAATTTAACAGACCTTACTTTGTAGAAATCTGTTTTCACTGACATTCAATATATACATATATATATGAATATATATGTATATATTTATGTATGTATATATAAATAAGGGTTAATGCCTGATGAGATGTCCAATTATCAGGGATTAATTGCCTCAGCGAAGTCCATTAATCCCTGATAACTGGACACTTTGAAGGGCATTAACCTGCTTATACCATGGTCACTTCCAACAAAAAGAATTAATAAAACTACTAATTTATAATTTCATACGTTTTGTGATCAAATTAAAAAGTTCTACTCAAACTTTCCCCTAGCAACACCTGAGGGCTTGACTAATAACTGGAATAGCCATTCCAATCCCATAACGTTCTTAGGGAATGTAAACATAGTTCAATACTCCAGTGTAACACTTCCCCTTTATCAAGTCAGTGTTAATCACACACACAAGGGGGGACTTTTAAGGAAAATAGGAAACCTCTTTATGTAGAGAATATATCACAATAAAATAAACAACAAACTCTGAACAAACAAAACCAATAAAGCTCTCAAGACGTCATAAATTCAAAGCGCTTCACATTTAATTTATCACCACCAGAATGAATGTGCACCTCGCAAGTAAAGTTAAATCAAAACTGGGTCACAACAAAAATAAGGATTGAATAACAGTCATTATAATTTCTAAATAAACTAAAAGTCCCAAACTAACAAAAAACACAAATGTGTCCTTGTCCAACACTTTAAAGTGTCTTTAGACACAGAGTTTTTAAAGTCCGTGACGCACTGACACGCAAGTCTTTAATCCACAAGAAAACGAAGAAAAAACGATAAATCCAGGTGGCAAAACTCCTAAATCAAATATATACAATCGCTAAATAATACTGATATAAAATAGTAACAAAAGGAGGCAATCTCACCCAATCCAGGAAACATAATCCACATGGAAAGCTGTCCCTTGTCTGGCTCCTGATGCACACTCCAGCTTCCTCACAGAGAATCCAACCGGTACCTGTTTAACGTCTTCTGTCGCAACTGCTGCTTACTTTTACTTTTCGGTCATTTTTTCACTTAAATGACGTGTACAGCTTGTTACTTTTTACTTAATTCTCAGGCCCTATGTCCTCAGGTCTGCTTGCTCCTTTGTCCCTTTTCCCGGTTCTCTCCTTCTCCGCCTCTTCCCCCACAACACATCCTCCTTATATCATCTCATCTTGTTTTTCTTATTATTTTGACCACATATCAATATACCAAAATGATATCGGGCACCCACATTCCATACACTTCAATACAGGGAATATTTTACTTTTTTTTTTTTTTTTTTTTTTTTTTTTTTTACTGGACAAAGAAAACCTGCTGCTTTCCATCATTACATTCATTACTCTTTGTTCCAATACTCTCACATTAATTCATTTGTTTGGTGACACCGTCACACCAGTATATAGGACTTGCCATCGATACAAAGTCACAATGGAACAAAAAAATTAGTCCGCTCAGTGCACTTTCTGAACGGATTTATCAATGAAAAGGTCATCTGTTATCAGACTATAAACCTGTGTGTTAACATGAATATTGATCTGATAAAAAGCTTAGTTTTGGCAGACCAGCTGTTTGAATAAAAAGAATAATTCCCCCTTCTGCACTACGAGGTCACAGAGGCGAAATGGAGCTGTCTGCGTCCTGCAGGCGCTGATTGTCCAACAGACACGTCAATATTCATCAGATATTATCATGCCGGTTTATCAGAAGCATTTCCTTTAGCTCTACAAAGAAATAATGGCTTCATTTCTTTTCCTATGTTGTTTAAATCTTATGACAATAGTTTATAGAAGTTAGAGCAGGAGGGAAGTGAGTGGTTTTGCAACACTCACCTCTCAGTGTTAAGATGAGCCTGGAAACAAGGTGTACATCAGATATAGGAGATAAGACCATCTTACATTATTAGTTTTAAACCTGGAGTCTGTCATTATATTTATGTCAGTTAAGTGATGGTTGATGCCAGTCCATATAGGCTCTTTAGGCTGCCAGCACTGTACTCCCTGTTCAGAAAATATAACTGTCTCAGGTTGCTATGGTTTCTCCTAACAGAGTGACGGCTAAAAGCTGCTCTGCATTAATTTGGAAAAGTGAAATCATCTTTTGACTGGAACTACTTGTGAAGTTAGAATAATGTCCATTTATCAGAAGTTCATGGACACCAGTGGAATTTCCAGAGCCAATCAGAATGGAGTAGCTCTGACATTAATCTGCAGCCATGTCACTGACAGCACGTCGTCCAGCGGACCAATCAAAACGTTTGAAAAGGCTAAAACAAGAACGTCCAAGGAGTTGTTCCATGGAGGAACAACAAAATCTCACTAGCCAGTTATGAATTTCCTATTCTTTTAGATAGTTTTTATTGTAACACTAGTGCTCTGGCCCTGTGAATCAAATTAACTTTACCCTCAACTGTCAGCCTCGGAGGAGTGAGAGAGGTAATCTGCAGCAGCGTCGTAGGTAAGGTTATCCTCAGATTTCACACGGCTCTAACCTCTTTATCCGCCAAGATGGGTTTTGAAAAGTTCTTCCAAACTTTGTAGAAGGACCCATTGGTTAAAAAAGTAAACCAGTGCTTAAGTCCATGTTGAAATCAGCAAGGAAGACACTAATTTGCATACATAAGCTAACTCGTGGTTGTGTGATGATGCGTTCAGGTTGACTGGTAAATTTTAGTGTTTAAAGAATGGGTATAAATGTCAATATATCAATGAAAATAACCTAGTAATTAAAAAAATGTATTTATTCAGTAATATCTTTAATCATTGAAGAACTTTCGGAAGGAGGTTGCAGCATTATTAATAATTTAAATGTAATTTCTTCAGCCTATTTATTTTAATACAATTTAATTTAAAAAATAAAATTAAAATTAAATTTTATTTTTTCGCTTCAATCACTGTACCGAAAATGTACCAAACCAAATTTTTTTCTGTACCATTACACCCCCAATATATATAGTATTTTCTCAAGTTGATTTTAGGATTGACAGTTTCTACTACTTGTTAGACTTCGACATTTTATTTTATGATTTATGGTGCTTTGACCTCTCTTTGTCAAATATGTTGGCTAACTTCATGAATTGGTCGATGGGACATTGAAAGTGATCAAAGAGATTGTAATCTGTCAGAGTGAAGCGATTAGTCATTATTTGGAATACAAATGTCTTCACTCAGCACAGTCTGAGAAAATATAACTATCGTTGTCCACTTTAGACTCATAACATCTTTTGACCACCCCAACTTTGATCATATATACATGATATGGACATGAGAGACATAATTCAGTACTAAGACTTGAAAAAAAAAAGAGTTTCAAGCTTGTTAGTTTTCCTTTATTGTGGTTAAATGAGGTCAATCTTCTGTCTTTTTATGAAGTGAGTGAAGCTATTTTATTCAATGCCCTAGTTTTTTTGGTTCAGGCTAAAAAAAGGATGCTATTTTTTAACATAAAAACCTTGCCTAGTGCAACTTTTACAGCATAATGTTTCTGCCAGTTTATCTCACTCTCTTCCCTCCCTGCATCCCTCTCAGCACCACTAGGCTCTGCTGGCTGCTTTCAAAACAAATGCCCCTCTAACTCTCCCAAAGTTACGCAGAATAAATTGGAAAAATACTTTTTGACATGTTGAGTAATGCATCAAATCGTATTCTCTTTCCCCCAGCAGCCTGACTATTCTATTTCATCTGCAAGCCCTCTGCAGGCAAATGGATTGCTTCCATAACGCTCTCTTTATCAGGCTGACTGAGTAAGTGCTGCTCGCTGTAAGCAGGGGAAGACCAACGCTCACAGATTCTCTCTGTTTCTGTCCAACAGAGACAAATGTGCAGCCTAACTATCTTTTACGTACACATGCACACACATGAATACACATAAGCATTCACAGAGTATATGTTTGCATGTGTGCATGCAGGAACGGCTTACTCAAAGTGTTTCAAATCACTGCGTTAGGGTGATACACACATTGCTGACTCCAGTGGCTCAGAAAGCTTTATATTAGACTGAGCTGGGGGTCTGCTTTGAAGCCACACATATATGTTGACACAGTATATATACGTACACATTAAATGCATCAAATCCAGGCCTCTAAGTCATCCCTTCAGACTGAGAAGTCGTGTCTACATCCGCTTACACACTGCATGTGCTGTCAGTCATGCATGTTAGGTAAATACACACACCTCAGACACCCTATGAACATTTAAATGGGCTTAACAGCTTTGTGTGTCATGTTATCCTTTCGCCCTGTCATCCACTTCTAACAGTTCAGCCTGCTCAGCAGGGACATATGGAGAGCGTTAATGTAGCTGGTGCTTGCAGTGTTTGTGTTATAATAGCACTGTATCATTCAGCAGCTAAGCTGTCTCGCACTGCAGCCTGTTCACCAAGGGCATATAAGACAAACACTGTAATATGCAGTGATTGCTGATGCATGTGAGTGTGTCTGTGGCTTTTTTGGAAACAAATGGCTCTGCAGGATATAAATAATGACTTATGTATATGGCAAGGAACCGATCAAAACAAGGTTAAAGCAAGCATTTGCAGTTTTTGCTGAACTTTTAATATTGCCTCCAGGCAAGATTGTGATGTAACCTATGTATTCATTGAGATGCAGCTATTAATTATCACTGGCATCGGGCCAAAACTTTGTATCTCTGAAACCCCTTATCAGAGATTAAATAAAATGCAGTACCTAATATAAATATGTTATCAGAATTTTATGGCATTTAAGTAAAGCTTGATGGGTAAAAGTAGTGCCATAGAATGATTATTACATCCGCCAAGGAGGTTATGTGATCAGGTGGGTTTGTTCGTTCTTTGTTTGTTTGTTTGTTTGTTTGTTTGTTTGTTAGTTTGTCAGCAACATAACTCAAGTCATGGACGGATTTTCATGAAAGTTTCAGGAAATGTCAGAAGTGGCATAAGGAAGAACTGATTGGATTTTGGGACTGATCCAGATCACCGTCTGGATTCAGGAATTTTCTAAACAATTCTGTACTATTGGGAGATAGGGTTAATGGCGAAGATTTGCGTTGTTACCACTTTACACCAGGCAATGGCGGACATGAGTAACTTCAATCCCAGCAGCATGTTTTTTGGTGTGTTTCTATCCAAAGTTTTGGAGTTTATAGATTTTTAAAGATGCACGCATGGTCGAGGAGCGAGTCGGAGCATTACAGAGAAAAAGACAGCGAATTGTAGCCAGAATACTCATGATGCTGGGAGGAATAGAGGAATATTCACCCTCTGCCATGACTTCCACATGTAGTGAAGCCGGTGCTTTGCCTCACCTTGTCTCCACCCCACCGGGGAGGGAGCAATCGGCAAATTAGATTTTGGGAGTGATCCAGATCACCGTCTGGATCCAGGAATGTTTTTGAAGGGTTCTTCACTATTGGAAGATAGGGCTAATGGCGAAGGTCTGCGCTCTCTGAGTGCTTTTCTAGTATTATGTTATATAATGAATATATTTTAATGATCATATTATTAAATGTAATATTATTTTATATTACATGGTGATTGACAGTATAAAGACGATGCTGTGTAAAATTTGTTCAAGCTGTTGTTAACCTCTTCCCATTTTGATTTCTGCCACCAGAAATGTAGGTGTGACCAGTCCAATGATGCAATCACACCAAGGGGCAACCTCCGGTCCTGAAAATGAAGCCAATGCGGAAGTGCAAAAAACTGCTACACCGTGAGCGTCCACTTGAGGCTGGCTGCAGGAACACCAGAAGTCCCATATGGACACATGTTAAACAGCCGGTTTTGACGCTAGAAATAAACTGGTTTACAGCCTGGTTCAAAACACCAAACGTGTCTCATTAGCTAGTGTCTTATTGTGTTACCACTGTACGGGGGGATGAATTTTTTTGTACTATGATAATTTGGATTATATTTAGGATGAAAGCTGATTGGTGCGTAGCATTTCATTGACAGATAGCTCAGCAGGCAGAGGCTCCATTTCTGACAACCGGAATGCTAGCTAGCAGGCTGACAGGAAGTCATGCTTTGTGGGCAGGCCATTAGGTTGATCCAAAGTTCGGTTGAGACCGCAATTTCAATATGGAAGCCTCCACAGATTGGCTTCAAGAGACGTTTGAGTCCGCCTTTTGTAAGCAGACAACTGACATCACACGGGGTTTGTCCAATTCTTTCTACAGTCTATGAATCACACACTAGCTAGCTTCTACCAAGTGTCCAAATGTGTGTTTAACAGCTACCAGAGAGGACTCTGGCCTCGCCTCCAAGGGACCTGACTCAAGAGGATCCTCCCTACAGAGGAAGCGTCCTTGACTCTAAGACACAGCAAGAGTTTCAGCTATATCAGAGTACAAGATGTTCATCCGTTGCCATCCTATCGTTGTGTCAAAGGGAGCATTACATGTAAGTTTAAAAATGTTAATTATATGTTCAACTATTTGTATCAAAGTATATTTTGTGACAAAGTAATTATAAAAAGACTTTGGAAGGAAACATATTCACCCTAGCACTGTTGGCTATGTTAGAGATGTGCTAGCAGGTGCTATTCAGCGATTAGCATGTTTATGTGGAAGCCCATTTCCACCACTTAAAAAAGAAGTTTGAAAGTTAGACAATTCTAAAGAGAATAAGAAAGAATCCTAAAAATCTTAAGTCATAATTCATGATAGTGGGTCATAATAGTGAGATAAAAAGTTGAAATTGTGAGATAAAAAACCCAAATTATGAGATAAGTCAAAATTATGAGGAAAAAAGGCATAATATGAACAGAAGTCAAAATGATGAGATATATATAGCAATAGTAATGGGATTTAAAGTAAAAATTGAGATATAAACTGAAATTATAGGACAAAATGTCAAAATGATGAGATAAAATGTTGAAATGATGAGATAAAAAGTCATAATATGATATACAAAGTCAAAATGATGAAAGTAATAATTATGAGATAGAAAGTAAAAATGCTGAGGTATAAATTGAAATTATTGGATGAAATGTTGAAATGAGATAAAATGTTGACATGATGAGATAAAAAAGTCAAATTTTGAGATAAAGTTAAAATTATGAGATAAAAAGTTAAAGTTATGTGATAAAAAAAGTCAAAGTTATGAGATAAAAAAGATAAAATTATGAGACAAAAAGTTAAAGGCATGAGATTAAAACAAAGTCAAAATGATGAGATTAGAAAGTCAAAATGATGAAATAAAAAGTTAAAGTCATGAAACAGAAAGTTAAATATATGAGATAAAAAAGTCAAAATTATGAGATAGTGTTTGCAGAAGTGCACCATTGCCATCCACTTGAAGTCTGTACAATGTGACTTAATTCTTATTTTATTCTTTTTTTTTTAATCTAATAATTTGAAAAATGAAAAACATAAAAAAAGATTTAGGAAATGAAATAATGAAAAAGGTCTGTTCCTGCCTTATTCCCATGCAACCTGACAGAGCTTTAGCAGTTTTGCAATGAAGAATAGAGTAAAACTGCAGTATCCAAATGTGTAAACCTGATTTAGACCTGTGATTGCAGCCAAAATTGCATTCAATTCAAATGAAACAAAAATAAGAACAAGACCAGCAATCACAATCTGGTAAAGCCTGACTCTGAATTAGACAAAAACAAAGATAAAGAAATTCTGAATGTGTTTATCCTTGATGAGGACCTAGTCTTGAAAAACTGATTCATCAGTGTGTCATTGTTTTAATCTCATATTTTCCAGGCATCCTCCACTTTTTACTTCCATTGTTTAGGGATCATGGTGACCAACCTGACTGCTCCACTTACACATGACTTCATACAAATAATAATGTGTCAAAAGTTCTTGTATATTCAACACAGTGTATGAATCATCACAACAAAAATACATCTCCTTTCATTTGGAACGAGACCGAAAAGTGAGCAAAATAATTCCCTTTGAAATCTGCTCTCAGTGTCAGCTTGTGTGATAAATGTTTTGCAAGCACATTTTCTTTGTGATGCTTGAACAGAAAAGAGAATTGTGTCAAGAGAGCCAGAAGTGAGCACAATTGAAGTTGTGATGACTGACTGCATCCCTGCGATTGTAGTTTAAGAACACAGTTGACAGAAATGGATCAAAACATCAGAAAAAATTTGATTCTCAGGTAGAGTGTTTGAAATTGTGATCTTGTTCACTTTCCATTTATGTGTTTACTACCCTATAAAAGAAACAGGCCTGGTACTGATGAGAGGACTGTACCATGCTTAACTGCAATGTCTTAATACAATTAGATAATAATACAAATGATGATAAATGCTACCTTATCTCATTAAATCTTTCCCCGGTTTGAAATCAGCCAATTTAAAAGGGATGTGTTCAGCAGAAATGAAACATGTAGATTGAATTAAATACTCATTTTTATCACACAGCATCTGGATCATCTACTTTCACTGGTAGCTAACCTTATTTGAGAAATGTTTGTCTGTTTTGAAAGGATGACATTTCAAAAGTAACCTTGCTTAATGTTCAAAACAAGTAAATGTTTTCAGGGAAGCAGCAGCCTGCAGATGAAATTTCTGAGTACAATAAGCCTCCACCTCCACACACACACACACACACACACACACATGCTCACACAGTAATCTAATACAAGTCTTAGTCCATGTTGTCTCCCATTTTATGATAACACAACTGTCCATTTATTCGCACCAGTATTATAGCATTTTCCTGTGTTGCATCATTTTAGAACCCTGTTGATTCCCTAATTTGGTTGTAGGTTCACAGTTTGAGACAGATTTAGTTTTCAATTCGTATTTTATTAATCTGCAAAAGTGCTCCTGAAAGAAGAAAAAGATTAGAAATGTGACTTGAGGCTAAGAGAATACTAAACTGCTTTTGCACCAGATAGAAATCCATCAGTAAAATGTTTCTTTGACATCATGTTTTTGCTGCAGTTCAAATGTTTGCCTTGAGAAAATCATTCACTGAAGAAATTATTCATCCCTTAAATTTCCTGCATGTTGTATGACTAAATAGTATGCTTTTCCTCATGAAAATCATTTGTATTCACATAACTTAAAAACAAAACAAAATAAGGATTTTTTTAAGTTTGCAGTCCAAGCAGGAGATAACTCTGGCACTGGGCTGCTACCGCCATCAACTGTTTTGTCTGCATTAATCCAGACTGAACACATTCTGATCCCTAATCCACTCTTCCCTCTGTTTGACCTTCCCAATGAGCCTGTTACACCAATACAGCATCAGCCAGTGACTCAGTAATAAGCTGTGCTCTGCTAATGAGACTATAGTGTATAAAGAAATTACAGATGGAGACATCGGTGTACTCTGAGGTTGCCTTTTATTTCCTCTACTGGCTTGAATCTGATATCCTTGAAATCAGCGGTCTTAATGTTTCAAATTAGAATGTGGAAACAATCGACGTCTGAAGCTTTATAATGAGATCATGTCTGTGTGTGCTTTTTGGCTTAGAAATGTATAGGATTGGCTCAGTCTCATTACTCTCAGGCTGTAGCAGATAAATTCTTCAGTCAATAACCTCAAAAAATCTACTTTATACTCTAATCCCAATTCCAAAGAAAGTTTGGATGCTGGGTAAAATGTAACAGAATGCAATAATTTGCACAGCTCATAAACCCATATTTTATTCACAATAGAGCATTAAGAAAATATAAGTGTTGAAACTGAGACATTTTGCCATGAAAAATATTAGGTCATTTTGAATTTGATGGCAGCAGTACGTCTCAAAAAAGTAAGGAAAAGGCCATGTTTACCATTGGGTCGCATCCCTCTACTTTTAACAGTCTGTTGAGATGTCTGTGAGGTGAGGTGACAAATTCCTTACGTTTTAAGTCTGATGTGGGATTCATGCTGCTCAACAGTCCTGGGTCTTCTTTGCCAGATTTGTTGCTTTATGGTGCTCCAAATCTTTTCTATTGCTAAAACGTCTGGGGCCTCATTTATAAAGCTTGGTTACGCACAAAACAGGGCTTGCCACTTTCCACGCAAAGGTTGTGATTTAAAAAAAAATAAACTTAGTGGGAGAATGTGCGCACCGGTACGTCAACTTTGATCCTTGCGCACTAACATTTTGGAGACGGGGGAAACTTGCGGCACAGATGGTGAGGTGGTGAATTGAAGCCAGTTTCATCTCATACATTTAATGTCATCACATATCAGACTTATAGACCCCTGTAATCATAAACACCCAAGTCTGCGGAGTTATAGATGTGTTCGTTTAGTGAGCCATTAGGCCTACTATTGTATGCACAATGTCCACATATCATACTTTCATCTTCAAATGATATAGAGTGGTGATAGCACTGATTGATTTGTATTAATTGTGAAAAGGTGTGTAACAATCAGTCTAATTGCTGAGTAAGCATATAAATAGTACGGTGACACTCGTGCGTAATGCTGCACAATGGATGCACTGGCACTGCTGGAAGCTCACGCAAATGGTAGGATCAGAGAGAATGAAGGGACCAAGAAGATTTCCTGGCCCATGATGATGACTGGCTAATAAGCTGATTTAGATTCCCTAGAGCAGTGCTCTTGAATCTATGTGCTGAACTGGGCCCAGTATTAGACAGAACCACCCGCCAGAACCGCGCCATCCCGGTGCATATACAGGTGCTGACCACTCTGGGGTTTCTGGCAACCGGCTCCTTCCAGCGGGAATTAGCCGACAGGTATGTGTTTGATATGATTAACAGTATATAATTTTATATTTTCTGTCTAAAGCCCGTTTTGGGTATGATATAATACAGTTAAATTCTTAGATCTGGGATATTGCAGCCATCCCTCAGCACAGTAATGCCAGCCGTTTTGGATGGCATTATAAACATGACCAGTTGATACATCAGGTTTCCTTACACTGTGAGTGAACAGGCCAACATTAAAAGGCAATTTGCAGCAATGTCCGGTTTCCCAAATGTAAAAGGCGCAACTGATTGTACTCACGTAGCTATAAGGACTCCGAGTGAAAATGAATTTGTCTGTGTGAACTGACAAAATGTGCATACAATCAATGTACAAATTATTTGTACCTCAAACATGGTTTTGACAAATTTAGTGGCACGGTGGCCTGGGTCAACACATGACTTCATTCATCCTGACGCACAGCAGTGTAGGGAACAGACTGCAGATGGCTCTGTGGCACTCACTATTTACAGCGGTGACGACATGCTGCAACTCGTTTGTGTTTCTTTAGTTAGTGATGCCACTACTGTGACCACCAAATAAAATAATTTTTTCTGGCCCTTCACCTCACCTATAAGCACCTCTATTTCGTCCTCCATGAAATTCCTTTTCCTTGTCATCTCTGCCATGATTGAGCATAAAATGCCGTTGATCAGCAGGCTTGTTTATATACAAAAACATTCCTGAGGTACTTTGCAGTGACCATTCATGGTAAAATGTGGGTGTGTAGAGGGCGGGATGTGAGATGAATCCAACTGCGCAATCTTCCAGGTGGACTGTGATTTATAAAGGGAAAAGTGCTTGCAAGTATGCGTATGTACAGTTATATAAATCAGATTATTTTTTTGGCACATGCCATTTTCAGCTTTTTGGTGCACGTACACTTTAGTATGGATCCTATGAAATGTTTTATAAATGAGGCCCCAGGACTCCATGCAGGCCATAGCCTCCCAAGCCAAAGGCACTGATGCAACCCCATACCATCAGAGACGCAAGCTTTTGAACTGTGTCCTTTTTCAAGCACACATTTTTCCATTTTTATTCATCTGAACAGAGAATAGTTTTCCATTTGGTCTTAGTCCACTTTAAATGAGCTTTGGCTCACAGGACAGCAGCGTTTCTGGATCAAGTGCATATATGGCTTCCTCTTTACATCATACAGCTTTAACTTGCATTTGTAAATGACTGTGAACTGTATTGATGACTGGAAGTTTTCCTGAGCCCATGCAGTGATTTCCATTACAGAATCATGCCTGTTTTAACCCTTTAAAACCTACGGGATCACAGGTGCTCCCATTTGCATATCTATTTTTAACCGCGGGTACAATTGTAACCAAATAAGAGCAATCAATCTTTTTGCATATAAAACCACAGGAGTAATACTAACATACACTATATTGCCAAAAGTATTAGCTCACCCGCCTCGACTCGCATATGACCTTAACTGACATCCCGTTGTTAATCCATATGGTTTAATATGACGTCGGTCTACCCTTTGCAGCTATAACAGCTTAACTCTTCTGGGAAGGCTTTCTATAAGGTTTAGAAGTGTGTTTATAGGAATTTTTGATTCTCTAATTCATCCCAAAGGTGTTCTATCAGGTTGAGGTCAGAACTCTTTGCAGGCCAGTCAAGTTCAGCCACACCAAACTCTCATCCATGTCTTGATAGACTTTGCTTTGTGCACTGGTGCACAGTCATTTTGGAACAGGAAGAGGCCATCCCCAAACTGTTCCCACAAAGTTGGGAGCATGGAATTGTCCAAAATCTCTTGGTATGCTGAAGCATTCAAAGTTCCTTTCATTGGAACTGAGGGACCGAGCCCAGCTGCTGAAAAACAACCCCTTCACCAAACTTTACACTTGTCACAATGCAGTCAGACAAGTACCGTTCTCCTTGCAACCGCCAAACCCAGACTTGTCCATCAGATTGCCAGATGGAGGAGCGTGATTCATCACTCCAGAGAACGTGTCTCCACTGCTCAGTCCAGTGGCGGCATGCTTTACACCACTGCATCCGACGCTTTGCATTGCACTTGGTGATCAATGGCTTGGATGCAGCTGCTTGGCCATGGAAACCCATTCCCTGAATCTCTCTATGCACTGTTCTTGAGCTAATCTGAAGGCCACATGAAGTTTGGAGGTCTGTAGCAATTGACTCTGCAGAAAGTTGGCGACCTCTGCACACTATACGCTTCAGCATCCTCTGACCCTGCTCCGTCATTTTACATGGCCTACCACTTTGTGGCTGAGTTGCTGTCATTCCCAATCACTTCCACTATGTTGTAACATCACTGACAGTTGACTGTGGAATATTTAGGAGCGAGGAAATTTCACGACTGGACTTGTTGCACAGGTAGCATCCTATCACAGTACAACACTGGAATTCACTGAGCTCCTGAGAGCGACTTATTCTTTCATAAATGTTTGTAGAAACAGTCTGCATGCCTAGGTGCTTGATTTTATACATCTGTGGCCATGGAAGTGATTGAAACACCTGATTTCAATTATTTGGATGGGTGAGTGAATACTTTTGGCAATATAGTGTATCCCTCAGTCTATGTGCTCCAGAGTACTGTGTCCCTCTAGAAATATCCTTCCTTCTTTTGCAGAAATTTAGTATAGAGCGCTCACAACAAAAACAATATAATATAATATAATTCAGGCTTGAATTGTGTTGTTTTCTTGCAGGTCAAGAGTCGCAGTTGTTATTGTTTCAACATGGTCTTCTACAAAAACATGTATGCTCGAACGTATCTGGCACCTTAGAGATTTGATTTCAGTACTGTAAGTACTTTATTTTTTTAAAAAGATGCTGTCTATTTGCAAATTGCGCACAGTTTCATTTTATTTTCAAATTTGCCAGTTTATAAAGATAAGTGTATTTCAAAAATGAATTTATGACAATACTCGAAATATATATATATATATATATATATATATATATATATATATATATATGTATATTTTTTTTTTTTTTTGTGGTTTGAAATGATCTTGTGCAACTTTTTTATAATCACAATTTTGAGGGATACAGCTATGACATATCTGTATTTAGGAAAAATGTAAAAAAACAAACAAACAAACAAACAAAACACTATTTTTTTCACTTTTGAGCAATCTAATTCATTACTATGGACTTATCACATACATGTTAAAGATTGGATTCTAATGGTTGTATTGATGTATAGCCAATTCAAACACTCAAAAAAATTGGCACAACGGCATGTAAAAAATGTAAAGATATGCTCTGGCGGACTTGTTCTATGGTAGGTCACAAAGGGTTAATGCAGTGCAGTCTGAGGCCTGAAGATCACAAGCACCCAAGACTGACCTTCAGCCTTGACCAAGATTATGCACAAAGATTTCTCTAGATTCTCTGAATCTTTTCATCTTACATTGTAATAACTTAAAATCTGTAATTTTATTACCTACACTGTAAAACCAAACAAGTTGAAGTTTATGTTGGGTTAACTTAACTATATACTTAACTATACTGCGGAATCTTTCTACAAATTCTTTCTAAATCAAACCCAAAACAAGTTCAAGTACTTTTGATAAAGCCAGATGTTCTTCATCCACTGTGATTTTTCCTTATTTCTATCAAATACTGTAATCATGAACATTTTTGCTACTCAAGGTAGGCCAACAGAAGTGACAACAACTGAAAGGTTTATTTGAACCAGGAGGTCCTCTTCCATCATGCTCAGTATGTCATCCATTTTGTATTGTGGTTGCTCTCCACATGCTGGACTTCTCTAACTGAGTCAGTAACTTCCCTCATGGTGCAGAAGTGTCTAATGCCCAAATGCATTCTTGGAAAAACTCTGCAGATCAAGGGATGATTGTCAAATAATTTGAGTACAATCACAAAAAATACTCAGTGATTGAGAAGTGTTTACTAAAAACTACAAATAAGATCTATAATCTTTAAAAAATTGAGCTGAAATAGCTGTTTTGGATTTTTAAATTAATACAACTCAATTATTTGTCACAAACTTTAACTGTTCAGTCTCACAGTGAAAGGCTGAAGGGTGCATTTGATCAACAAAGTGCACTTCCAGAGTTCAAATCGTCCTTATAATGTTTTAGTTGGTCCCTACAGGTGTGACTTCTCTGACTGAGTCAGTAATTTTAGTTACGGTGCAAAAGTGTCTAAAGCCAGGCATACAGTGTGCAATTTTCGTCCGATTCAGCCACAAATTTTGGGATGCACGACTCACTTTGAAGTGCTGCGAGTATGAGGGCATACGGAGGCTGACCATGACCTGACGAGCTGCCCCCGATTGGTCAGATGGATTTCTGACATGTAATTTATATTTTAGTTTTATGGCTCCAGACACTCCCACAGTCAGAGCAGAAACGCAAACAGAATAAACAACTCTAGGGGATTCTTTCCTTTGTAAACTGTCAGACAACGTTCTAAATTACCATGACAACTGCTAGAATGACTTCCTGATGCCCTCCAGCCCCACTATGATAAAGAAAATAAACGAGCAGGATATATTCCTAAAAATCGCACAGTGTATTCCCGGCTTTGCAGACTAAGCGAACACCCAGGCAACCCCATTAAGCTTTACCTGAGCTCATAGTTCTATTTAAAAAGAACAACTCACCATTTCAAGCTGAAATAGCCCCAAAATTTACACTACCCCCACTAAAGAACAAAACTGAATTAGATAAGACTTTCTTGATCCCCAGAGGGAAAATTCTAGAAGTAGGTAATACCTTGGGTATGGGACATGGCAGTGGTGAGATTTGAACCCACACCTCCTGACAAATTGGAGACCAAATCCAGCACCTTAGACCACTCAACCACACTACCTCCAGTGTTGCTATAATGCAAAATATCACATTTCCTCAACAAACACTCAAGTACACTTTCTAGAGTGTAGGTTGCTGTGTCCATTAACTCATAACACAGTTAATCTGAATAACACTTCAATATCATTTTGACTTCATAAAAATGAAAATAGGTCAAAACTTACCCATGTGGGGTCAAGCTTGGGGAAACACAACAAGACTGAGACCTTCAGTTTGACAAATTCCAATTCAAAGAGTTAGCTTTCCTGCATTTCATGACAACAAAACACAAGTTAACAGAACTTGACGCTCTTTGTATTTAATTGTAACTAAAAGATATCAGTTCTAATAAGTCAGTAAAGCAAACAAGTGGCATGGTTTGTTGGGCTAACTTGCATTATTATCTCAATTGTCAATAACTTATCCCATTCGCGGTCATGGGGGCCTGGAGCCAGACACTCTGACATTCACACCTATAGCCAATTTAGAGTCATCAATCAACCTAACGAGTATATCTTTGGTGGTGGAAGGAAGCTGGAGTACCCAGAGAGAAGCCACGCATGCACGGGGAGAACATGCAAACTTGGCACAAAAAGACCCTGACTGGGAATTTTCCATTTATGATAACAGGGAAATACTGTTTTAGGCCCAAAAAAATGTTAGTTGACCTTTTTCCAGTGTATCCATGTCAGCTGTAGGTCTAAAGGTAAACCTATTTTCATCTTTATTTCTTTTTTTATGAGAGGGCACATCAGAAAGGCATTCCTGCTATTTCTTTTAAGGTTATTAAAGATGCTCTCTGACAGCCTACGAAGGACAACATGCCTCAAACTTGGAGATTCTACTTGTGGTTCTGCTCTCAGTTGTACTTAAAAAATATCAAATATGCAAGATATCCTGTTCATCTGTCGGGAGCAGCTGGTCATGCCATGGCCAAGTCAACCGTTGTGCCTCCTTGTACACAGCACAACAAATGGCACACGAGCTCAATGAAAGATTGCAACTTCAAAGTTAAAACTGCATGTCTGAAAATTTAACAGCGTATGTTCAACTGTAGGGAAACTGTTTCTACAGGCATAATGGTGTAATGTCATTGCAAGAATACAGTGCTGTTAAAAAGTATTTGCCCCCTTTCTGATTCCTGAATTTTTTTTTGCATATTTATCACAATTAAATTTTTTGGATCATCAAACCATTTTTTTTTTTATTGCTGCCAACTGAAATCAAGTAATTGCGATAACTGGTGACGAGCCTCTCACATCACTGTGGAGGAATTTTGGCCCACTCTTCCTCACAGAATTGTTTTAACTCAACCATTTTGGAGGGTTTTCGAGTATGAACTGCTCGTTTAACATCACATCACAGCATCTCAATTGGATTTAAGTCCAGACTCTGACTTGGCCACTCCAAAACTTTCGTTTTGTTTTTCTTGTGCCATTCAGAGGTGGACTTGCTGGTATTTTTCGGGTCGTTGTCTTGCTGTATAACCCGATTGAGCTTGAGGGCACAAACTAATGGCCGGACGTTCTGGTAGACAGCAGAATTCATTGTTCCATCAATCACAGCAAGTGGTCCAGATCCTGAAGCAGCAAAGCAGCCCCAGACCATCACACTGACACCACCATGTTTGACTGTTGGCATGATGTTCTTTTTATCAAATGCTGGGTTGTTTTTATGCCAGATGTAACGGGCCGCACACCTTCCAAAGCATTCAACTTTTATCTTGTCAGTCCACAGAATATTTCTCCAAATATCTTAGAGATCATCAAGATGTATTAGGACAAATGTGAGATGAGACTTTGTGTTCTTTTTTTTTGTCAGCAGTGGTTTTCGCCTTGGAACTATGCCATGGGTGCCATTTTTGCCCAGTGCCTTTCTTATGGTTGAGTCATGAACTCTGACCTTAACTGAAGCCAGTGAGGCCTGCAGGATGTCATTCTGGGTTCTCTTGTGACCTCCTGGATGAGTCGTCATTGCACTCTTGGAGTCATTTTGGTTGGCCAACCACTCCTGGGAAGGTTCCTCACTGTTCCCATTTTTCTCCATTTGTGGATAATGGCTCTGACTGTGGTTCGCTAGAGTCCTAAAGCCTTGGAAATGGCTTTGTAACCTTTTGCAGAATGATAGACTTCAATCACTTTGTTTCTGATTTGTCCTTGAATTTCTTTGGATCGGGGCATGATGTTTCTTTTTGAGCTCTTGTAGCCTACTTCACTTTGTCTGACAGCTTCTGTTGAAGTGATTTCTGATTCAACAAATCTGGTGGTAATCAGGCCCAGGTGGTGCCAGTACAATTGAACTCAGCTTTCCAAGAACTGTGGTTAATCACTGTTAACTCATGATTTAACAAAAAATGAAATAATCATTCAGACACTGCATTTTGTATTAACTTGGGTTACCTTTGTGAAATATAAAAATTGGTTTGATGGTCCGAAAAATTTAAGTGTGATAACTATGTGCAAAAAACAGGACCCAAAAAGGGGGCAAATACTTTTCACGGCAAAGAGAAATAACAGACTTTGGGCTAAATTATTGCAAAAAAATTGGCTCCATATCTGAAAGGAGATCTGTTCTATACATGACTGCACTTTGTTGAAGCACTCAAGAAGTGCTGCAGGATGAAGGGTGATTTTACACTGATGGATTTTTGTGTTAGTCTGACAGATGAGTGGAAAAGTGTAACATCGAGTCGGTCCTAAGTTCCCTCTTATACCCTTCATGTAGTTAGAGGAGTTAGTAGAAAATGAGTTCTGTATTTCTCTGTGTATCATGAGGTACATTATCCTTCTTTTTTCAGTGCCTACGGTCTGAATTTCTGTGTGTGATTTCAAGTTTTTATGTGTGTGTAGGGGTGTGTGTGTGTGTGTGTGTGTGATAGAGAGACTAATAAGGTCTCCTCTGACGCTCTCCTTTCTCTCCATTCATTTGTGCAACAAACAACCAGCTAAATGTCGGGCACATTCATCTCCTAATAAGCCGATGCTAACACAGGGATTTTCATGAGGGGGAAATAATTGCCTGTTCAAGTGCTTTTTTCATAAGTTCCTCGTCTAATTTGGCAACTCATGAAGTGTGTCATAGAAGAAGAGAGAAGTGGAGAAGATCACAGCCCTCGCCTCCAGTCCAGACTTCACCTAGAAAAGCCTTCTTCTTCGTCTCCTTCTGAGTTTCCTAGTTTCTTTCTGCTTTGCTTTGTCTTTTCACAGTAAATCACGTATTTCAAAACACATCTTCAATCATATGTTTTTCCCTCAGAGGCCTCTTACCCCCATCCTCACTGCTATTTTCTCTACTGACGTCTCTTTAAACACCAACACAAGTCTTTCGTCTTTGACTTTTGAATGTTAGAGCCTCTTTTTTATGCTTAGTCGACAGCATAACAAGCCATGTATCGTAGGGAGCTGGCGCCAACAAGCGTCAGCGCGTCGTCTAAACTGTTGCGGATAAAGTAATATACAGCCGCGGAGGGTGAAGAGAAAAAAAGCTGCAAAGCACATCATCTTCACTTGATCATCCCTCCAAATCCCTGCGGTGCAGTGGCAACAGCCAAGCATGCTCGGGAATTTTAAGAGGTCAGGACATCAAAAAAGCAAAGAAAAGAGACGTGTCAGGGGGATGACGACAAGAGGAGAGGAAATGAAACACAGGGAGAGAGAGAGAGAGAGAGAGAGAAGACAGGGATATGAAAGAGACAGGAGCAGAGGTAAAGCACTGGGATGATAACGTCAGGGGAAAACTGATGCACAGAGTAACAATCCAGTTTATTTGTGCTTTGTTGACGATGACAGACACACTGAAAGGGACGATCTAAATCACCGTGAAGGAAAGCACTGCATAAACACGACAGCAGGGGGTTGAATACATCACCAGTGGGGGAAGCGTCATATACATGATGAATAGAAATGCTTGAGAAGCTTTTGACAGCAGGCGTTGATGCACATGAACCCCACATTAGCAGTGACTGCAGTGCTTAAACCCTGATGGCTTTATCACATAACATATGCCGTAGCTGTAATGATGCCATGGTGAAATGTGTCACTAAAGTGGAGGGATGGCATTCACATACAGAACAGCATTGTGCTTTGGAGCCTGACGAGGATGCTCAAAGAGAAGCTGATGTATTTAAGTTAAAACAGAAACATGATGCAGAGGGACCAGGAGGGTGATTTCTCAGCAGGAAACACACTATAGATGACTGCCTATTGAAGCTTTACATTGATATAGATATCTGTGAAATGTTACACCAAGGAAACAGCAGATATCACTCTGGGGATTAAACATATCAGTAATTGAGAAGATTAGAACTGATTAGTAAATGCAACAGAGGCAACCTCTTATTTCAAGGTCAACTCAGGCCATTTGGGCAGCGAGGTTATGATGTGGTGCCACCATCCCCACCAGATCCTTTCAGAGAAAAGTGAAGGAATTTTAGTTGTTATGTTAAAATGGGGGCTGCACAGTGGCATAGTAGTTAGAACTGTTGCCTCACAGCAAGAAGGTTCCTGGAATAAGCAGTTTAGATAATGGATAGATGTTAGAATAGCTTTTTTCTGTCATTTGTGTATGTATGTATGTATGATAAAATTCAAAACAGGACTTAAATGGAAACCTGATGATAAGACTTGTGAATTGTTTTTTTTTTTTTTTTTTCATTGATCAGTGCTATTAACCCTCACTTTTTACATCTTTCAGTTGGTTTCAAACAATTTTAAAGCAATATAAAGTGTCAAAAAGCTGCTGAAAATGACCATTTAGTGTTAAATTAACTGAGAAATACAGCAGGGTTTTTTTTTTTCCATTCCTTGAAAAGTGGTGATTTTGGAGGTACAAGGTTACAACTGTCGTCTATCATTATTTTTTTCAGGACAGGTTTGATTTGTTGAGTTGTTTCTCATCATCCAAGCCATTTAGATGGATGAATGACTTATCAGCTGCACCTGCTGCTCCCTTCTCACTCGCTCGCTCACCTCACCTCCTATCTCTTCCTCCCTTGCACTGAACCTACTGTAAACACTGTGATTTTTCTGTGTATTACGTGGATATCAACCATAGTAAAGAACAGATAAAAGCACAAGTTTATACTCACAGCCATGTAGCAGGGTTGAATTAAAAAGTTGCTTTCCTTCTCTCCAACTTGGCACAGCACTATGGCGCATGAGCGGGTGCTGTGTGAAGTTTTTTCAGGATAGATGGACTCAGTTTTATTTTAAAGGTGGGACAGAGCCAAAGGCTTACAGTACGAAACAATTTGCAACATTCTATGAATTTCTACAGTGAACATATAGTGCTTAACAAATTTATTAGACCACCTGTCATAAAAATGAGAAAACATAAGTATTTTAGAAATCTTTCAAAAACTTGTTTAAAAATAAAAAAATATTGTTATTTATTTGGCAAATAACAAACTGAAACAACTAAATAGTCCTTTTTCACACATAATAACCATAAAACTTCATATTTTGTATGACCTCCTTTGGCCTTGAAAACAGCTTGCATTCTTGCTGGCATTGTTTTGATGCACTTTTTGTCTCTTTTGTTGTTGCGTTCCAAATGGTTTCTAGCTGTTCCCACAGACTTCCTTTAGATGAAACTTTTGTGCGATCAATCTTTAAATCTACTAAATCCCATATTTGTTCAGTAGGATTCAAATCGGGTCTTCGACTTGCCCAGTCCATCAGTTCCAGTACTCCAGATTCCTTTTTCTTGGTCAAATAGTCTCTGCACAGCTTTGAAATATGCTTGGGGTCATTGTCTTGTTGGTATACGAACCCACGACCAATCAGATTCAGAAGGGATTCCATGACTCACTAAGATGTTGTGGTAGACGTTCTTGTTCATGATACTGTAGATTCTCACTAATTTGCCCATGCCGTATCCACAAATGGAACCCCATACCATAATGGAATCTCCACAGTGTTTCACTGTGGGTGCAGTGCATCTGGCATCAAAACGTTCTCCAGCTTTTCTGCGGACGTAAACACGACGATGCTGACCGAAGAGTTCAAACTTGGACTCGTCCGTCCAGAGTACCTTCTTCCAGTCATCAACAGTCCAATGTTTGTGCTCCCTGGCAAATCTGAGGCATTTCTGGATGTTTGCAGGCCTCAATAACGGCTTCTTAGCAGCTTTTCTTCCCTTTAAGCCTTGTTCTGTCAGTCGTCTGCTTATGGTCATTCTGGAAACTTTCTCAGACTCTGATCTAGAAGCATTTATCTCTGCCTGAAGATCAGCAATGGTCTTCCTTCTGTCTCTCTTCAAATCTTGAGGTGTCTGACATCTGCTTCAGTTAACTTTGGTTTTCTGCCTCTTCCTTGGTGCATTTTGTAAGTACCAGTCTCGGCAATTGACTCCAAAGCATACTTGACCACACTGTGAGAACACTTTATGTCTTTCCCTATTTGTCTCAGAGACCATCCAGCATCATGAAGTGCTTTAATGTGGACTCTTTCATTTTCAGTGAGCTCTCCACGTTTTACCATTTTAAACAGGAATGAGGAATTTCAAACCGAATTCACCTTTTTATACCCAAATTTGAGGTGGCTCACTTCTCTGAGAAGTCAGAAATTAATCAAGCATAACATTCAACCACTAAAACTCATTTTTTTGTTCAGGAATGCAAGTAAATAACTATAATTTGACATATTAATCAAGAAATAATAATGTGCTTTACTATTTTTTCAGTTTTTTTGTAAATCAGTCAATTTGAAAATTCATGGATAACAATAATAATTATATTTTAGCATTAAAAATATCATTTCAGTTAAAGAGCTGCTACATGTTGGTGTATTAACCATTGCAGAAACAAAAAAAAGTTTTTTGTAAGTACCAATGCTTTTAATTTAGGGAAGCTGTGGCATAAACCTTACTGTGGGTGGTGGTCTAATAAATTTGTTAAGCACTGTACATAAAACACAAAGGACTTAGTGTGCAAAGTAATGGCTGCTGCCAGTGTGGTGATAAGCTCAGATGTAGCTGGTATAGCTGCAGTTTTATCAGAACTGTACTATGTTGTTTTCTTAAAAAAAAAAAAAAAAAAAAAAAAAAAAGTAAAGTACCGCACTAATAGCTTTTCATGATGGAAAAGATGTTTTACTCTAATCTCTGCTTGTGCTCCTGATCGTGCACATTGCAGTGACCTAATGTGTGCACGAGAGAAAGACAATCTGGTAGATGGACTATTTTTTGGGATTTCATTCATAATGTTCAGGGCTCTAACCGACACCCTTTACACGTGGTACAAGGAGCAGGCCACCTGTCTATACTGCCTATGCCTAGATCAGGCCCTTAAAAAAAAAAAAAAAAAAAAAAATTGCTGTCCTCTCCATTACACGACTTCCAAAAGATGCTAAAAATATACAAGAACCTAATCATGGCCACAAATTGAGAAAGATTAGTTTTGTTCCCAAAGAGTGTGGTGATTAACAATATGACCAAAACAGCAGACCGCACACTGACATATTATTTTTCACCCACAACCAGAGTCCAGACCCTCCAATAAATCCAATAAATCTTTTGCAGTCAAACAAGACTTTAGAGTTCAAACACAATGCACAACAAGCAGGAAGTAGTTGTGGTTGTAGCAGTGTTTACAAAGAAAATAAAATATAAGTACGGTATAGATATATAAAGTATAGGGAAGCCATGATTATGGGCTGTAGGTAAGACAGCATAAACAAGATTCCACTAGTTTTAGAAGCAGCAGTCTGTTGGCTCTGTAGACACTAGACTGGGGTTCAGTAGAGGGTCTGCTATGTCTTTAAGGTGAAAGAATACAACTACTTAAATGCCTCATCACCACAGAGGTGAGAGCGACAGGTCTGCCGTCATTAAGTTCTGTGGTCCTTGGCTTTTTTCAGGGGAAGGAATGATGTTGGCCTTGAAGCAGCATGTCTCCAGCGAAGTGTTGAAAATGTATGTTAAGAGAGAAGACAACAGCTTTTTCCACTCCATTTAAAAACAAGGTGGCCCTTGGGTGCTGATGGCCCACCATTGACTGAGGCTACAGCCCTGCAAGCAAGAGGTTCAAATTTGACCTGCGGCTCCTTCCCTGTGGGTCATTCCTGACACTCTTTCCTGGGTTTCCTACTCTATTCACTGCCCTTTCTAATAAAGGCAGAGGTGTTGGTGGATGCTGTCTCTTTAGGCTAATAAGATAATAAAGCTAATAAAACTGGGAAGACTGGGCAGTGATGGAGAGGTGTTAGATGACGATGTCTGCAGATGATGAGATGTTGAAGCTGATGTGACTGTAAAGATAAGGCAGTGCTATTAGGTTGATGGAGCTAGATAAGAACAACTGCTGCTAACAGGAAGATATGAGTGAGTTGGGCAATGAATAAATGAATGAGAAATTAATGATTAAACCAGCACACTGAATATAGTCTTTCTGATACTCATAAAAGCTGACACGCTGTGTTTTACACAGGGAAGTTGCATAAAGATTGTTCTATCCTTCTAGTTAAATCCATTTAAAAACATTATTTTCTCACGTTGATGTTATAGCCGCATCAACCTTCCACTTAAACCTAACCCATCTGATTTTGATTCTTGCCTGATTTTTATTTAACTAATACCTGTTAATTCTTCTTCCTTTAGATTTCAGAGTCTTTTTCCTCTAAATAAATGTCTGGTCTATTTTGACACAAAGCACACATGAACCAGGCAGGGAGTCAGACTCAAAGGCAGCATGCTGATTCAATTTCCAAAAAGAAACACTCTTGATAATGCATTAGAACAGTTCTCAGAAATGCAAATACAACAGAATTAACATCTTTTTGACATTGCTAATAGATGGGGTGGGCAAGCACATTGCTTCTGAAATGCTTTTGGTGGGGTTTGGAGCTGCAAACAATCATAAAAACACCCTGTGGAGTGTGGCATTAACTTGTGATGTTATCTTTTATTAAAATCCAGCAAACCAAAATACTGTGCAACAAAAGTGTCCCAGTAAATACTATTTATTAATTAATGCACTTGAAAATGTTCCAGTCTCATTTGAATAAACCACAATAAAATGTGAAAAGTCAAACTTAAACTTTGCACTTTAATTTATTATAGTCCTCCAGGCAGTGCGATAAGAGCTACAAAGAGAAGTGCTCTGAAAACACAAACAACAGTGATCGCATCGCTTATTACCTCTTTTTTCCATGTATTATGCATATATTTATGCACATATACAAAATCTCTGCAAATGACTTCAGTGACTTCAGCCCCAGTGGCTTGATCCTCAAACATATGCTGCTGAAATGAAAATGTCATGCCTTGAATTTGTTATAGAGCATTGATATTACAGACACAACACATGCAACAAACAGAGAAAGCTTAAACACTTTAAAGTGCGTCTGCACTAAAGTTGTAGTCATTGAATCCAACCATTCATATATTATTCCGAGCTTTAAACAACAAAAAACTGCCCTACATATCCAGTAGACAGTGTTAGAGTTTATTGATGTTCCCAGCCTATCACAATTTATCAGGAATAAAACTGGGAATTCACAAAAGAAAAATTCCTCAGGTGTCGGTTGGAAATACTGAAATTAGTCCAGAAAGCCTAAATCAAATTAAACCTGACCTATGATGTAGGTAATCCCAAAAGTAAATGTCACACCCTCCTTCTTAAGGCATTTTCTATCTTGTTTTATTCTTGCCTCCTTTTTTAAATGAAAAAAAAATCTAACATACAGTACTGTTCAAAAGTTCAAGGCATGTTTGAGCCAGAAATGGAGGCTAAAGTAATGTGAAGATGTGGCCATTAAGCTGTCTGAGGGCCCCATTGGGCAGGAAAGAGGATTGACACAACCCCGGTCTTGCTCTGGATGTTGAAAAAATTGTCTACATCTTATGGGTAGGAGTGGCGATTAAGCATGGTCTAGGGCACCCCTAGGGTAACCCTGATGATCATAACCTTGCAAAGCAGATGGATATGTCTGTTTCCGTGTTTCTTACTGGCAAATCCATATTGCAAAGCTCCTGTCTGAACCATTTGGGCCCGGTTAGAAAGTGACAGGGCCAATCAGCGACGAGGGGCAGTAGCCTACTTTTGGGGGCAGCAGTCGTGACGTTTGCAAGCAGCAACAAGAGGCTGGTGCAATAATGGCAGAAAACATTAGCGTGGATGCTGCTAAAGCGTAGGTTTTATCAGAACCTGTCAACATTTCTTCGTTAAAAGAAGAACAAAGAACAGCAGTGAGTTGTTTTCTTTTAAAAAATAACAAATGTCGCGTACTGACGTGTCTACAGTCGCCATGGTTCGCGTTATGCAGTTCTCTATGGAGTTTAGTCCTCCTTAGTGGTGAACTTCTGTAACGGCTACGTCACGTGTTTTGTTGCTCTGACTGGGCCGTAAAGATGTGACAGACAGAGCGTTCATCCAATCACTCTCCGAGTTTTATATCAAAGCCTCTACCCTTTACCAAACGCCGTCTATGAAAGGTTTTCCAGATGGATGTGTGAAACAAATCCAGCTGACATGCCAGGTTATGATGACCACTCATCATTAAACATTTCCATCTACCAGTATGTGTGTTCAGCTGTTACCTAGATGTCATGATGGTCTGTAGCTAAGTGGCTTCATTTGAGAGGGTTATACATTACATGTTAAGTTTGGTTTGTGTTCTGTTTCAGACTTGTAAAGCTAACTTGAATGTTGATTAGGACAGACACAACTTTTTAACTTAGGATAAATCAATTTATTTTTTTTTTATGCATCTCGAGAAACAACTAGGGTTTGATGACTTTCTGCACCCTCTTAAGCTGCAAAACTTTAGCCAATACAGCCTAACATTATGTTTTAGTCTAGTTAGTCTTCTTTATTACTTCTTTTCTTCTGTCTCAAAGCCTCAGTCATTTCATCAGCAGCACCAAGTACTGGCTTCTTTATAGCTGAAGATTTGCTGTGTAAACTAGTGCTGTGAAGCCGTACACACTTCTCTTGTAGGAAGCCAAAGTTACATGGTGGTGAAAGCAGGTTATGTATGGTATGGGATAGATGCCTTTCTTCCTGTTGAAGGTTTTTGTCAACTCAGCTTGTGAAATGCTGGGTGACAAAGTTTTATGTTGATGCTTGAAGATGGTTATAACTTCAAAACTCCAATTTGAAACTTGTTTTAGTATATATTATCTTTTTTTAATTTTTATTTATTTATTTATTTTTTATTTGTTATTTTTTTTCTCCAGTGTCACACAAATGTCTGGTGTCCTCTCATCCCGGGTGGTCAAATGTCAACACTTTGTAATGGCAACATAAAGTCCCCATTTCTCACAAGGTCTAATCTTTACTTTAATGGACATCAAGGTAAATCAATTCTCTGATTGGTTGGGTTTAGGTGAAACAAAAGAAAAAAAAACAAAGTTATTTTTAAGGACATGAGTGATTCAAAGGAAAATTCTACTTTTATTTACAGGGTTGTCAACATTTTACACAGGACTGGATAAAAGCCCTGCAATGTTTGGCCAATCCATTGCCAAGAAAACTGCATCAGCTCTATGCCATGTTATCTAATGTCTCAATAAGGTACTGCATAAAAGCATTTTCACTTGTTTTTGAACAGCTTGTTTATAATAATGCAAATCCTTTTCACATAAAAGGATTTTCCATATTTAGCAGGAAGTGTTGACCCTTCACATTTGCATTAAACCACTGCAGAGAGGAAGTGACATAATAGACAGAGCACAGGGTGGTGTGACAGAGATGGTGTGAGGACACTGGATAATGCCACTTCTATACACACACTAACACGTGAGCTAACACACATACACAGAGCAGATGACAGGGCTATCTATTTGGACCAGAACAAGGTCATGTACTGACCGCTGGCCCTACTCCATCAAACTCATTTTTTCACCCCCTCTTCCTCTGTGCTTCTTAAAGAAACACACTAAGCTTTTGGCAGAGACGCTGTTTGATCTACTCCTGTGTGACAAGATGCCAGTTTGGCATAATATCAGACATCCGCAGTAATGCCATTCATGTTTGAAATTCCCCCACAGTACTTGTCCATCTATTTGTAACTGCACAGTAAGGCTGCTGACCTGCTAAAACAGCATCTTGTACATCAACTCTTTTAACATATATGGGCTTTATGTTGGAAAAATGTGGCATGAGACGTTTTGCTCAGTGTCTCCTTATCCGATTTTCTCAATGATGCAGCGCTGAGCTTATAGTTCAGCTAGCTGTGTGATGTGATTATGGAAAGTATGCTCACATCAGATCCAGTTGGATGCAGAGGGAACATTTCCATTTCTTTCACATTTCATGTGTGAATTTCTTTATTAGGTTTACTGGTAACTCAGCCACATCCTTTCACATCCTCTCCTGACTGAGGTAAATTGATGTCCCTGAAGGTTAAAGAAGGACTTATTGATTACGGATTGAGTGTTGTTACAATTCAGCAACTTAAAATTTCTACACCTGATAAGAGAAAGAAAATGTGTATAAAAAGTGAAAGGAAAACCCTCTTTTAGACCAACTCGACAGGCCAACTTTATGTTTCACTGGTCACTGGTCTGTAATTTTTCAATGAAAGCGGTGACAAGAGACTGTATTAACATTACCTGCACAGTGATTTGATTCCCATGTAGCATTCATGGGAATCCCCACAGCGCCAAGTGACATGCTGGAATGCTGTATGCCCTGCTTAAATAAAACCTAGCTACAAAAGAGGTGAAAAAAATTCTAATGGTCTAAATCCAAAATTTAGACACACATAGATCTAAGTGTTTTTGCATGTTTAAAAAGCAACCATATTCTAATATATGTAGTGTAGTTTTGGACAGTTTTGGACTTCGCTTAACAGGGACTTTAAATGAGGTGGACAATATTGAAACTAATGTCATCTGCATCATCAAATTATTATCCCATTTAAACTGTTGTATGTTTAAAAACAACACTCTTAGCCTTATAATCAGACATAATGTGGATGTTTGGTGCATGAGGCAGGAGCAGCCAATCAGAGACATTGTTATGACACTCAAGGATTGTGGGGAATGTAGTACTGTTGACCAAATATACCAAGTTTTCTTAAAAGGAGGTTTATAATATACCGACCTGTGTCTTCTACATGATTATGGATCGTTTCACACAGCGGTAGCTTTTGGTAGGTCTACCTTGAATGGTTTTGACAGTATGCCAAAAACAATCTAAAGATTTTATTTTTTTCAATATTTTTTTCAAGTGTTTGGGATTTATTACTTTCCGCAAATCATTGATCAGTTCGGTAAGAGCACTGATGGTATCAGCTGCAAAATTATCGACAATGAATAAAGGTCTGGGTCAGCCCCCTTATTAAGAGATGTCAAACGTGGATGCCCATTATCTCCATATATGTTCATAAAAATGTGAAGGGGCTTGAAATAGGTAGCATCAAAGGAAAAATATCCATGTATGTGGATGATGATAGTTTCCTTTAAAGTCCACAATTTTCTTGTTTTAAGTTCTGATTGGAGACCTAGACAGTTTTCTAACATATCTGGACTAAAACCTAACCTTGGAAAATGTATAATTCTTAGAATAGGTGCATTAAAGGGGGGCCAAACTTCAGGTTAACAAGCAACTCTCAGATTACATGGATCAGTGGTTCAGTGAGTCTGCTTGGAATAATGATTCCAGATGATTTGGAAGAACAATGCAAAATAAATCACAGTAACAAAACTATTAAGGTGGAAAAAATTTGTACAGCGATGGAAGAGGGAAACCCTGACACTTTTGGAAAGATTTAAATTACATTGTAGTGTCATAATTTACTGTCTTTTAAGTCACTTTTTTGTCCATTACACTCCTTTTTCAAGACCTTTGAAAAAAAATGATTTGGATTCTCCTGAAATCAGAAACCAAAACAAAATTAAAACAGCTGTTATTTCCAGTTCAAAAACTGGAGCTTCTATTTCATAAAGATTCATTACACATAGAGTGAAAATTTTAAAGTCTTTATTTCTTTTATTTTTATGGTTATGGCTCACAGCTAACAAAAAGCCAACATTCAGTATCTTAAGACAATGGAATATTACATAAGACCCCCCCCCCAAAAAAAAAAAAAAAAAAAACAAAGCCCAGATTGCCTTGATAGCAGCCTTCAGCTCATTAGTCTTTTCAGTCAGGTGTCTGTCATCTTCCTTTTGACAATAACCCTATGGATTCTCTGAGGGGTTCAGGTCCAGCTCCGTCATTTATCCTGCTTTTGGTACTTTCTGTGGGCAGGTGCCAAGTCATGTTGGAAAAATAAATCAGTATCTCCATAATGCTTGTCAGCAGAAGGCAGCATGAAGTGCTCCAAAATCTCCTTGTAGACAGCAGGCAGCGTTGACTGTGGACTTGCAAATTCAACCTTGCCACATGGGTTTAGTTGAGAGCACAATGACCTTAATAATGAAGAGGAGAAACTGGTTCGTAACCAGTTCACTGAAATATTCAGCTCTATTTGCTCTCTTCATTCCTTTCATCAATTGGTTTATTCTCTTAAAATGACCTTGAAAATAAAAATTATTGACAGAAATCCTTAATTGGTAGTTTGTCAGACAGCTTAAAAAATTACAGATGTTTACAAAACAGATAAATCAAGATGTCTACAATTTCACTTAACTTGCCAGTTTATGGAAGACATTTAATATGGTAAGAACACAGAAGAGTCAGCACTTAAAAACATCCTTTCTAGTTATTTTAATTCTGGGTAAGGTGGTACACAAGACACAATGCACACGTTTTGACTTGCAGTCTTTCTCAGCGATTATTGTCTCCTATAAAACTGTCCAGATGTTCACAACACCTTTATTTCCCAAGGATAAACAGCTGTACATATTTTGGAAGACCTGCTTCTATCTTATTATCTTAGTGCACTCCTGGTACCATTGCCTTAGTTCACTAATCCTAAACATTCACATCATTCTTGAACCATAGTTTATTAGGTATACTTAATAAGAGAGAGAGAAAAAATCCCATGTAGGGTGATTGTTCTTGATATATAAGGTATGTGATCTGGTCATCAGAGTCCATTCCCTATACATTTTTTTTAATGGCTGGTAACAGAGTAACCTAGCTTGTATGGAGTTACAGTGCATTCAGGAAGTGTTCAGACCTCATTTCAGTTTTGTTCTATTGCAGCCTGATGCTACAGTAAAAAAAATATTTTTTGTGAAAAAGTGAAAACAAGGCCTGTTAATATAATCGCGTTAACGCTCGTGATTAATCTGGAAAGCTTCAGGCGAAAAAAAAAAATAATAATAATTTAATCATTTGACTAAGTTTGACCTCAACTTCCTCCCGTAGTCCTACTGCACGGATGTTTATGTCCCTGGGGTGCAAAGGTTAAAGGCGAGTCAAACGCAGCCAGCAGTGATGAGTGAGGAGACAGACCCAGGTCTGCATCAAATTTCGATTTCAAAAGGTGGCTAATGGAGGTCTGGATTAATCAACAGTTGTGTGTACATACTGCGGAGATGAACTGTCTTTACTCTGAAGTACAACAAGTCTGAAGTACCACCTCTGGGCAAAACACACTAACGACAACACAGGATCAAGCCATAGCGCCAAGCTACACCGGTGCAGTCCAGCAGACCCAGATTTGTCCCCAAAATGACAACATCTAAGCTAACAAATGCGATCGCCAAAGGGTCACCAGAGACTGCAGACCATCAACATCGTTGACAACAAGGGGCTTCAAGACGTCATTCGGGTCACCTCGGATGACCCGTACCACAGAACACCCACGAGAACTACTGTCACAAGAATCCATGAACTGTGTGACAGCCAAAAAGACAACTAAAGTGGAGCAACTGGCCAGAGTTACATTTATTACACTGACGAGAGACCACTGGACATCAGTCAGCAAACACAGCTACCTCGGGGTAGCAGGACACCTGATTATTCCCTTTACAGCAGAAGTTACTTTGTGCCTGATGCATTTGTCTTCTGGGCTTATTTGCAGTCTGTAAATATTATTGCTCAGTGAATTAAGACACTCTATTTTACAAACCACAAATAAGTTTAAAAAACTCTAGCTTGTTTAATATTTCTTCATTTAAACACCACACTTCTACTAATTTATCTCAACCAAAAATACAAATGGTAGTATTTTAAATGTTAATTTATAGATGATAATAATAATAATAATAATAAAAATAATAATAATAATAATACATTTGTTAGTTAAAAGCACTTTCAAAGTGCTGTGCATAAAGTTAAAATAATAAAAATAAACACTTGATAAGAAGAACGTTTAAAAATCGAAAAATTACTAAAACTAAAGAAATGCTGTGATTAATCATGATTAAGACCACGTCCAGACCTTTGTTCCCAAGACAGGAAATCGCCAGTATGCGCTACGCCATAGAGGCAGGATATGATGCATATTAAGTTGGTAAAATAGGCCTATTTGTAAAAATAAGTTTAGAAGTGAATGAAAGAACTACATTTTTTGGATAAAAAAATGGTATCATTCAGTCTTCCACTTTTTATGGAATTATTATCTGTTCTACTCTTGTCTTTCTTTCCGGTTTCTTTTCATACAGAGAAATAATTTCTTGTTTGTTTTTTTTCTTCTGTGACTTTCATCGACATACTTTTTTTTTCTACAAGAATGACACATGGGACAATGAGTAGCCCAGCAAGAGTGAGTGCTTTCAGGTGGGGCCCCCTCAAGGGGGGGCTCTTACCGTCATTGCAGAATTTGAGCTTTTAGAGCCACAACTTTGGTTTGAAGTTTGTCAGCCCTTGGGGTCCATTTCCTGGCTGTGGGCCCCAAGTATTTGCTTGCCTGTCTGATGACAAGCAGTGCCTCTGTTTGCAGCAGAATGAGGCACCACCATAAACCCAAGGTGTCAAAATCTGAAAAATGAAAAGTGAAATTTGTAAATGAAATTTGCCACCAGTTGAGGCAAAGTTTAGAATAATGGCAAGAGAGAACATATTCATAACCAACCACCTGTCAGAGCAATACATCTTTGCAACAGCTGTACGAGTTTAAACTGGGATGCAGAATAAGACTGTGCACCTGCAGACAGTTTTAGCAGCCAGAATATGCTGTGCGGCTGCAATACAATTTATACTCTGAGAAACACCAAATAGCAATCTTTCCCTGCTTCATTTTTCCTATGCTCTTTCTTCTAATTTGTTATTCTTCACCCCACCATCTTTCAGTGCCTCTTTTTGGTGCCTTTTCAACCTCTCCTCTCCTCTTATCTCCTTCTTAGACTTCCTCCTCAAGTGAACCATCAGTTTCCTGATTCTGCTCCCTCTTTTCGCTGTGGGGGTGCAGCAGCCTCTTGAACCTTTCCTTCCTGACTCCCTCACTCTTATTCTCTCCATCTCTCCACCTCTCTGACCTGGTTCTGTTAGATCCTGCTGGAAGGTCTATGTTCATGCTCCAAACACGGACACACTATAACAAGCACACATTATTAGAAAAAGAAAGAACAACAAAAAACAAAGCTGATCCAAAAAGGCTTTCAAGGTGTGCATGTATGCATCCACTTTCAAATACACATGCAAACACATGTGGGCTCGCTACAAGAGAAGCTTATGGGATTACACTTTTGTGGCTTTAAATCTGCAGAGAGGCTGCAGGGAGGATAAATTTGTTTTGGTAAAGATCTATTTGCCCTGTCATTTGAGCTTAATTGTTCCCCAAACTGGTTGTTTTTTTTTTTTTTCCTTTTGTTCATTTACTTTGTTTTTCCCATACACAATCCTCACAACTTTTTTTTTTTTTTTTTTGTCCACAGGATTGTTCACAGGATATATTCTTTTTAAAAACACTAACAGTCTGCAAAGTTTGGAGTAATACATTTAACTACTTCACTAGTATAAGTTACCAGACTCAATGAATTATGTTGAGAGACATCTATAATGCACAAAAAAGAGGGATATAGATGTAGAAAAAGAGAAGAGAGAAATGCTGATAGATACAGAAAAGAAAAACTCAGAAACCAGAAGGATGATGAAGAAAAAAGAGGAAAAAAGATGCAGAAATAGTGAG
Organism: Cheilinus undulatus; assembly: GCF_018320785.1. Lineage (NCBI taxonomy): Eukaryota > Metazoa > Chordata > Actinopteri > Labriformes > Labridae > Cheilinus > Cheilinus undulatus. The sequence goes on along the minus strand of NC_054874.1, from coordinate 26,211,196 downwards.
AGTGGAATACAGGAAGGTTAAAGGAGATGCAGATAAAGAGAGCAGGAAAGAGAGAAGAGGGGATGCAGGAAAAGAGAGGTGAAGGAAGCAAGAGGATGGAGATGCAGACAAATATGGTAGTAGGAGATGCAGGGAGAGGGAGGATTGAGATGCAAATAAGAGATAGAGAGAGATGCAGAAAAAGAGAAGAGGGAGTTGCAGATAAAAAAAGAAAGAAAGATGCAAAAAAAAGTGAGAGTGAGGGATACAAGAAGGCAGAAGGAGATGAAAAGAGAAGAGGGAAATGAAGAAACTGAGAAGAAGAAAGAGGGAGATGCACAGAGAGATGTAGGACATGCAGAGAGAGGTTAGATTTAGATCCAAATTAGAGTGAAAGATTAAGAAGGGAAAGATAGAGATGCAGATAAAGATAGAAAAGGAAAATGCAGGAAGAGGAAAAAGGGAGATGAAGAAGAAAATAGAAAAGAAAGATGCAGACATAGTAGAAGAGTGGGTTGCAGGAAGGTAGAAAGAGATGCAGAAAAAAGAGGAAGGTAGATGGGGTTAGAAGGAGAAGAGGGGAGACAGGAAAGAGAGAAGAAGGAAAGGCATCAAAAAAGAAGAGGAAACTGAGGGGAGCAAAAGAAGAGGGGGGTGCAGAAAAAAAACATTTGGAGAACGGAATTAAGGAAGAGAGGAAGAGGGCAGATTTAGATGCAAACAAGTGAGAGAGGGATGCAGAGGAAGCAAGTGAGAGTGATGAAGGAAGGGAGAAGGAAATGAATAAAAGAAGAGGAGGATGGAAATGAAATGAGACAAGGGTAATGCAGAAAGAGAGAAGATGGTGATGCAGAAATCAAGAAAGAAGTAGAGTATCAATGATTAATAAGAGATGTATGGATATCCTGGTAATAAGTCCATCTGAAACTATTTTTTCCAATTTTACTGTTACTTGAAATAATTCTTTCAATATATTATTCTTCTGTCATTTTTTTAGCGAGACAGCCAATCACAGAGCTCGAAGTAAAGCATTTCCTGCATTGCAACAGCTGACAGAGAAAACTCTGCTAATGTGACAAACTAGTCTCTTTCATTTAAACCTTTTCATACCAACACAAAGCAAAGAGTATGATCATTTTGTTCAGATGATGATTGTCAAATCATCCACTGAAGGTAAACGTGAAGGTTCCCCTCTGATCTCCAGTCATTTCTACACTGATGATCTTTAAGCATTTTTCAAAATTGTGAGCAGACCAATGTAGGAGATTTACATGCTGTTAATTGCATGTACACATGATGGCTCCCCAGAATAAGCTCAAAATATAATACTCTCGTAATGTGGTATGAGCATGAATAGTAGAGGAAGTGTAGAGGCGTGTAGAGTTTGTGACAGCAATGGCTACAATGTTTGAAGACAAGCTGAGTGACCACAACTATCCACAACTGTGAGGTGTGTCATTACCACTGCATTGTGTAAAACTAAATGCATTCAAGCCAGAGACTGTTCACTATGCAGTAGGTAAGGCACCAATACTGTGTAATAGTTAGCTAATTTATGAAGCAGCAAGCTGTGCAGACAAAAATAAGGTTAAAAAGCAATGTATATTCATGCTAATACATTTATGCATAGTAAAAATATTTGAGACTGACTTGAAAAGATGGTGTCAACATTCTTTTCCACTCAAATAATAAAAGTGGACTCATTTTCACTCCTTTAACCCCAACACCGTAATAAGGCAAATATTTGTATCATTATCCCCCTGATCTTAAATAACCACGTCTTATTTTTTAAGCAATTTTTTCAACAAAGTGAAACACCATTATGACACAACAGAAATGAGTTGCAAAATCTTGTGTATGCTTTTTTGTCATCTTGTGAAATTTCACTGTTCCATTAGTTTGTGTTAAAATGAGGGTGCTGACTTCATCATTTCCCTCTCTGTGAGAAGAAAAGCCACACAAGGTCCAAAATAAAATTGAAATGCTAAAACACGCTCTAATCTCATCACGTTTGCAATGCTGTAACTTCCTTTTAATGCCTTAATTAATCTGGAAAACACTACTTACACACTGCCTCTGGCTCCTAACACAGTCTGAGCGACAGTCACATGTAGTGCCTACATTAATCTTTCCTCCCTGCCTTCTCATTAATATCAGAGTTTTAAAATTCTGGTGATTACTTGCAGAGCTTCTCCATCTTTGCCACACTGCAAGGCAAAATGCTTGGTCTTCTCCACAGAGTTCATCAAGTTTAGCTCAGGCACATTAAAACGCAGTCATTTGCAGTCAGAAGCTCCTCAGCTTTAGCAAAATTGGGTTCACTTCTTTGGAATCTGGATTACTCCAAAAAAAAAAAAAAAAAAAAAAAGGCTTGTCTGATAATCAAGACAGAATCTGCTATGAACTAGTGCTGGGGGATCAACTGACTTTCTATTTAAGCTTCCAACAATCCTAAAAAACATGATAATTGAAGCCGAACAATTACTGTGTCACATGCTGTGATGTTCTTCTTTTGTGGTAAATGGAGCGTATGCACCATCCCTTTAAAAAGCATGGCAGTTCCTTACAGTGTTTCACTTGAATGCTAAATATTCATATTTTTGGTGAACAGTGAATGAAACATTTCAGTTGATGCGTCATGTATGATAACATAAGCGTAGCTCAACCTAAAACCACTGAGCGTCCGTGCTCTTGAGGAGAAGAGAATTGAAGTACTATCCTGAAGCAGATTCACTGTCGGCAAACTCTGAATCTTGTCATTATCAAACAATACTTTTAGTCTGAAGTTGTTTTCCTGGGTAACCATTTTGTTATTGAAGTCACTTGCCTGTCTTCAGGTCCCTATTTGTCATAAATGACAAAGGTCATTTAAATGCTGAGCAGGTTTTAGTTTAATTTCTTGTAAAGACTAGCGCTTGAATACAGAATCGAGGCACAGGTTTAAGCTACCTATCAACTCCCTATCAGCTCCTCTCTGTCACACTGCTTCACACACCCTGTCCTGCACAGAGCAGGTTAGACATACGGTGTAGAAGTATCACATGGTATAATTCCAGCAAGTACATTCTATTAGTTTTAGGATCTGTAACGAAAAGTAATCTACTTTTTGTCAGTTTTTATCACCAGTAATCTATTTTAGCCCATCCTCTTCATTAACAAACCTTTTTTGTCATAGTTTTTGTTCACAAAATTAACTCATGCTATTTGAATTATTCAAAACATCTGCTTACGAGTGATACTCATTGCAGATGTCTGTATATTTCTTAAGCTCACATTTTTCAAGTAATTTAGATTGTTTTACTTTGATGAGTACAAAAAATGAATGATCATTGTAGGAGATTAAAAATGAAGAGTAATTCATATATTTTATTGACAAGCATCAGTTAGTTAAGTTCACATCTCTCAACTTTTTCTGATTAGGATTGGTCCTTATGAAATTAATAAAACCAAGAAATTAAAAAGTGGGTATCAAAATGAAGCAGCAACTAAACAGTTTCCTCACAAAATTGCTCAAGCTCCAATAATGATGAGACCACTTCCTGACCCAGATCCTCAGCATTGTGGGAAGATGTATAAATCTCTTTGTCCTCTCTTTTTCTCTCTCTCTCTCTAAGTCACTTCATTAGAAATGCCCCATTTAATGAATAATACTGCATGACTCCGGTAATCAACATTAATTTAATTTCTGTCCAAATCACTCAACAAGGTCAGAGAGTGTATCATGTATTTTCATAAAGAGGCCATGTGGGTAAGTGTGGCTGTGTGTGTGTGTCAAAGACAGAGAAATGATGTAGGAACAAATAATCCATCCTGGGTTACGAGGGGTTAATTAAGCATTTAATATAACACAGGACAGCGAAATTGGATTTACAAATCTTAGTGTGTAGTGAAGTCCCTCCTGACAAGTAGTGACCCAACGATACAGAGGTCATCTTAAATTGATATTTATCCCTGTGAGAGTGTACTGTTGTCATGAACAGATGTGTTGCTCTACTTTTGTATTTGTGTGTCTGTTTGCGCATGTGTTTGATGGGCACAAGTTCTTACAGTACAGACTGCTCTATGATTCCAAACCTTCAGTGTAGAGTTGTTAAAACTGTATAATTATTTAAATGCTGCTGAGATATTAGACTGTTTCTTTTTATCAAATGTTCCCTCTTTGTGCATTGCTCTTGTTCACTTTGAACTTGCCCTAATTCTTAACCGCCAATTTAACATACATTGCATCTAGAAAGTATTCAGACCACCTTCATGTTTTTTCATTTTGTTATGTTGCAGCCTTATGCTTCAACCATTTGGCTTTCATTTAGAGTTTTTTTGCCAAGTTGGTTCATGTGTTTTGCACTCTGTCATTAACCCAGATTGGTGGAGGGCTGCAGTGATATTTGTCTCTCTGAACTTTGTCCCATGTCCACACAGGATCTCTGGTGCTCACTCAGAGTGGCCACCAAATCTTATATCTCTGTCACCTCTCTTACTCAGGCCCTTCTACCCCAACTTTTCAGTTTGGCCGGACAACCAGCTCTCGGAAGAGTCCTGGTTGTACCAAAGTTCTTCAGGCAGTTCCTTTGACCCCATGGCTTGTTTTTTGCTCTGATATGCATTGTCAGATGTGAAGTCTTCTAAAGAGGTGTGTGCCTTTCCAAATGATGTCATCAATTTAATTTACCACCGTGAAATCCAACAAGTGTAGAAACATCTTGGCAACAATCAAGAGAAATGGGTGCAACCTTACTGAAATTGCAGATGATTTTTGCAAAGGGCCTGAATACTTACGTCAATGTGATATTTCAGGTTTTTTTTTTTTTTAATAATTTGCAAAAAAATATGTCAAACTCATATTTCACTTTGTTATGATGGGATACAAAGTGTAGATATATCAGAATATAGATGCTTTTTGTTTTTTTCTTACTGTAGTGTCAGGCCCTAAAATAAAAAAATGAAAAAAAGTGAGTGGGATCTTAGCACTTTCTGAATGGACTGTATGTGGATGTAACACTTGTGATAACAAATCCGATAAGAACTGATGTGGAGGGATCGCATATTCTGCATCAGGTTTTCAGATCGACTCAGTTTTGTTTAAAGTCTGTCAGATCCACAAGTTTGGCCTGCTGTGATTCTTGCTCCATTGTTCATAAATTGGTGTCACAAACAGGATTGATTTTAAAACCGTATTTGTTGCTTGTGTGTCTGGCTGGCATACCCCGGCAAGTGAGGATGTGCCTGAAAATATTAGTGAGCAATATTTTGCTTTAAGTAGATTTATTGGTTTACCCATCCTGGGCTCCTAAGTTCAGAAGAAGGGTGGAAAGCAACTAATTACATTTACTCAAATTACTGTAATTGAGCAGCTTTTATATGTACTTGTACTTTTTTGAGTACTTTTTAAAATCAGTACTTTTACTTTTGGTTAAGTATATTTTGAGTATACTTTGAGTAGCATTGAGTAGGGAGTAAAAAAAAAGAAAAGAAAAAAAACACTAAAAGCCAAAACAAGGAGGACCAAGCTTTCTGGCATTGTACTTGAGGTTAGGTCACACCTCATGCAAACAACCTGGTTGGAGGTCCATACTTCCTTGTTTTTGCACATTAAGGACCAGTCACTTTTCACTGTGAAAGCCCCTTGAGTATCAAAAGTAGTAACTCAGCACTCAGTGCTTTGAGAACATTTTAAATGACTTACCTTTTACTTTTACTTGAGTAGATTTATAGACCAGTACTTTTACTTCTACACAAGTAAATTTTAACCAGAGTAACTGTACATTTACTTAAGTACAAAATCTGGTACTTTTTCCACCTCTGGTTCAGAAATATAAGGGAAAAACAATTCTCCAAACAAAAGAGCCTGAAACTGATAAGTGAATATTCCCAAACGTCCACGTTTCCATTTCAGTTTTTGTGAGGCAATTTAACAAACACATGAATGCTGGCTTTCTGTGGTGCTTAAATTGTTGCAAAACTATTAACAAATGTTTGAATTGTTCCATCACTTCATAAATGGATCCATAAAATTTCAATACCATTTTGCCACAGTTCTTATGTATTGTGACTGTGCCACTGCAAAACACAGTGTGCAAGTTATCACCTACGTGCATCACCTATTTAATAGATAGGACAGCTGAAAAGAGACACAAGGAGAGAGAGAGTGAGAGAGAGAGTGAGTGGGGAAAGACACACACCAACAGTGCCTGAATAAAGCTTTTTAAAGCCTTTTGAACAGCTTTTTTCCCGCGTTGTGTTATTGAAATGAATTATAAGAAAATTATGAAATAATTTTCGACAGATAGACCTTGTTGGATGATTCTTAACTGAGCTGACTTCACTGACCTACAAGGCTGGGAGGCTAAACATAAGCCACAGCAAGGCTCAGTTCAAATTCACCCTTTGCCCCACCACTAAGCCCTACCTTCTACATCTTTAACGTTCACGTCTGGGAGTGTTCTGGTTCTTGTTGAAGTTGAGGGGTAGAGTGGAGTGCTTGGGGCACGTGGCCCCTCAAAGCCAAAATTTCCAGAGGTACACTCAAAACTAAGTGTCTTGACAGTGAAATCTCCCAGAACCTTGCAATCAATCAAGATTTAAAAATGATGACAACAATCTAATATCATAATTTAATGTTTTTTCAGTGTGTTATAATCCTTATGATTTCAAACAAGTTTAACAAAAATAATCACTAGAAATATCTGTCATTATCATTGTGTCTGTTGGATAATGTTTTGGATGACTACTGATGATATACAGAATCAGGAGCTTGAAGGGTCATCCAATTTAATAGGGAAGGTTTCACCACATCATTGGTGCAGCATCATCAGTATTGCAAATGCACCAAGCTATTGTGGTGAGAAGGGAGCTTAGTCGAAAGTCCTGAGCTTTAGGTAATGACTGAAAGACTGAGATAATGGGTACAAGTGGTTGAAAAGAGATTCTGCAGATAGGATAGTATCTTGGAGTATAGTGCATCCAGTATTGAAATGGGTCAGTTAAGGTGGCACCTCCCTTTGGAGGTCTTTCATGCATGTCCAAGTAGGATGAGACCCAGAATGCACTGGAGGGATTATATTTCCCACCTGGCTTGGGAAGATCCCAGAATACCCCAGGAGGAGCTGAAAAATGCCACTTGAGAGAGGAATATCTGGGCTGCTGCCACTGCCACCCAGCCCCGGATAAGTGGAAGAAAATGGATGGATGGAAGGAGTTTTCTCTACAACCACACATAACTCTGTTTCAAAGAGTAAGATGGCACTTGAAAACAAGAGGTAGGGGTGAAACTTAATAATGTGGCTGAGCATAAGCCTGTGAACCCAGGCAAATAAAACCCTCTTTGTCATCTTTGAGGATCTTGCACAGCAGAAGTATTAAAAAATTGATATGTGAACAGACAGCATTAAAAAGGCTGAACCTCAGTTGTTATGACTTGTGTGTATTTTCAGGTCCTTGTGCAAATACACTTTGTCTTTCATCCATTAAATAAATCATGTGCTTTTAAAATTGCTCTTAATATAACAGGAAAAAGTGTGTTATTTTTTTTGATCTGTGTCAATTTGTCAGTGTCATTTATGTATTATTTTACACATTTGTTGATCAAATTAAACATTTTCAAACAGTTTCAGAACAGAAGTACCTTTATACTTTCTTTTGACTTCAATTTTGATAGCACAAAGGACAAAAAAATACATTTTTGGGGGTTGCATAAATGGTGGCACTGATCCAAAATGTACTTTGCAAAATTTCAGTGTCACTGAAAGTTCATGAACTCAGAAACACCTTTTTACATATGAGCTGAGTGCATGTGAATTTTGTTACAGACTGCCCCTTTAGTTTATCCATGTGCCTTTTTATATCCTCACCCTGGCTGTGGAGGAGATGAAAGTGTTGGCAGCAGAGCGCCCAGAGCCAAAACATACATTTCAATGTGTGTGTGGCGTCACCCAGCCTGGGTTTGGGACTTTGTGTCTAAGTAGCGTAACACTGTCTTTTATTGTGCACATTATCAGAGTCTGGCTTCATCGTGACCCATGGTCTCTTTTGATTTGAGTAGGAAAACTGCCAAAGGAAAAAAAAATACAACATAGACAGTGGACATTCCCTCTACTGATTGGGTAAACTGTTGGCAGACAAAGAACGGTTGGAGTAAATAACCCTTAAATAAAGTAGGCCTATACATCAAAATCCCTAACTAAAAAAATACAGACGACTTAATAAAATCTCCCCCTGTGCAGTTAGTGCTCATACGGGCTTATTCTAGTCCATTTATGTGTATGTGCTCTCTTGTGCTTCTGCAGGCAGCATCTAGTGGACACTTGGGGGACTGCAGGTGTTTTGAACTATGCAGTGAGGCAAATGTTTTCTTTTAATGATGATTAGACATGTCTTTGTTTAAAAAAAATAAAAATAAAAAATCAATGTTAACTGTTCTCATCTATGCAGCAACCCCTGTCTCTATTATGTTGATTAAATTAGGCTGAAGAGAGAGCATTTTGACCAAAAGTAATATGAAAATGTGGCAATTTAAAAAATGTAATTAAAAAATGTGTTTTAATTTTCATCATCTTAAAGCTAAACTAAAATAATATGGGTTAAAAATGACAAAAGTAATATTATGTCCAAACGCCATGACTGAATCAAGAGTAGCTGCCAAAATGAATACCACTCTGGTTAAATGAACAAGTTCAATGGCACTCTCAGGAGTAATTCATCAGTGAGGTCAGCTTCAAAGCATCCAAATTAAAGTGAAAATGCTCAGAATATATTTGTCCTGAGAGATGGATATTGTTGAAAAAAGAGACATGTCACATGTTACATTCTCAAAATATTTCATAACACTTTAAAAGTCATCTTCAGTCCCCAGCCTGAGAGTGATTGTACACCTCTCTCTTTATGGGTCTCTGACTGTCCTGATGGCTCCTTTATTGATTGACGAGTCTTTTTTCACTCTTCTACTTTTTTTCCAAGGGTCCTCTGAGCTGAATGATGGCTTCTGCTGCTCTGCTCATCGACCTGACAGTGTTTCAAGGTTTTTCCACAAATCCCTTACGTGCACCCCATCAGTCTCCAGGCCATCTATCGTGATGACCAAAGCTCTGGAAGTTGATATATAGAGGCAATATTGTCTTCAGCAGGAGACAGAGATTGACGTGACTGGATCAATGAGGATCACAGGAGGTGTGGATAACAATGTGTCCCATGAACAACAGAGATACGTCTCAGGATGAGGATGGTCAAATTTCTCAACTGACTGCTTATATAATGCCAATTATATCGGACAACTTTCACAGAGTAAACATCTCTGTCAACACAAAGCGTAAAATACAAACTAAGATAATAAACCTCAAGCTAGTTCCCTTTACAGAGCAGAGGGCTTGATTAGTCCCTCACTGTATCAATTTCAATATTAATGAGTCAGAACATAATCAGCCCTTGTTAGTGCTTGTTACTTAAAGACACATGGTTCATACTAATGAAGCTCATAGTCCTAATACAGAAAAGGATATTTTCGCACCAATGGAGTGATGCCTGCAAGCTAGCCCAGACAACTCAGGCTGCGCTGATTTCACACTTGACATGCACCATTATCCAATCACCACAGAAACATCCTCCCAATCGGTGGTCTCTTTAAGCTGCAAGATTTCCAGTAATTCCCTCTGCCCTGCCAAATCTGCCCTGCATCAGAAATGAGTCTTGCTTTCAACTCCATCGCCACCTCTGATTTCACCTGTAGGCTCAAAATGAAGGGTGTAAGATGCTATGTCACCCTGCCTCAGATTCTGCATGTAAATAAATCTGCCAGGATTTGCCAAGCCTGGACATAAAAAAACCAACACTGATGTATTTCATACAGAACCTGAATCGTCTGACTGAACTGTTGAAAATGAATGTGTCTGAATGGCTTCATTGATGATCTCATCACACAGACAGATTTTGTTACATATGCCATGGTGATAATAAAGGACATAATTTTTAGCCAAACTCTACAAAACTAAGCATAACATTTTAGAAAAGTATCATCAGTCCAGGCCTAATTCTTCAACATATTTTATCTGGAATGATCCATATTTGATAATCCATTATTTCTGCTAACAAGAACCACATAATCTGGTGTTCTCAAGTTGTTTAAAAATGCTAACAGCATAGAGTTATAGAAGAGGCTTTAGCTCCCATCAGATAATGATTCTACTGCAAATAACTTCATAGTTATTCACCGCTCACCCCACATGCATAGTAAGAGCAGCATGACACACCAGATAGACTGACACCAGCTGCATTGCATGGGATGTATTTCAAGTTAATCTGGAAAATACAAAGTGTTTGGGAAGGGCAGGACTTTTGAAAAAATTCTCAGAGGCTGATTGGATGACCATTCTACCAGTTACATTGATTACAAGCCAATCAGAGCGACAAGACAAAATGAGGTAGTAGGCATGCACAGCTTTACAGGTAGGCACAGTCATGGGTTACGATCAGTAAATCTTGTTGGTGGATAAAATCCATGCTGAGGCCAGTCGGGAGAAGTGCAAAAACATCTTCTCCACCAAGAAAAGCTTTCCACATGGTTCTTTGCTCTTGTTTTAATAAACAAATGTGGCCCAGCTGCTATACTGTAGCTACATTCCAGTTTAACAGATGGGGGCTGTCATTGCATTCACCGGCCTACAGTACAACAAAACCCACCTGGAACTATTGCAAACTCATGCTGAAAGGGTCAGGACAGGAGTGAAAGCATCTTTTCTGTCTTTCAGTGCTGTTCTCTGCTTTTTATTCGATAAAGAAATATAGACTAGTTCTGATCAAACTGCCACTATTCTAGAGCTACATTTGAGCTAAACGCTGCCGCGGTGGCAGCCATTACTATCAGCTTCCAGTTTGACTAAACCACAGCTGTAGCTCCCACCTTCTTCTCCTCAAAAGACACTGATTGATCAGGTCTGTTTTCAGACCTGGCACAATATTTTGCACGCCGGGGCCAAAACATGGTGGGAGTGCAAAGATTGGTGAGTGGTATCTTGGTGGCATGGTCTGTTGTTCCACATGCTGTGAGGCTGGGATCGTGCATGGGGCAGTAGGTTCACTTGTTCACCACATACTGGGTTTCTGGGACCCAGTGGGCTAGCTCAAATGCTGGGGCGACAGCATACATCCTAGAAAGGGCAGCTGGGAGGAAACCTGGAGAAATGAGGCATGGGCCTAACACAGGCCTGAATGATGGCCATCTGGAGGCGAGAGCAGTATGGGACTAAGGATGATGCAGCGAAGTGCTGAACCAGCATATGCTCCCATACCTGACCTGACATTAGTTTCATATTCGAACTTTGCAAATGGATTTGCCTGTTGACAGACATGGACTCTGGCCAGTCCATTTGCTTTGAATGGTTATAGTAAGAGTATTGAGAGCAGTTTAGGTAATCTTTAATTTAAGCTTTCAGGGGTATGGTATCTTAGTGGGCATTTTTAGTCTTCTTGTGAATTCATTTATTTAATTTTATGATTTAAATTATAAACTACTCTGCAAAACTTGTTGTATTGTTGAACTAAAACAAAAGTCTCCTACCACATGTTCCCTTTAATTCTGTCTCCAACCCTGGGATCAGGATAATCCTGATTTTTTGATCAAAGTAATATACTCAAAAGTTTTCAACAATAAAATCTGGCATTTTTAAGGCTAATTAACAGGATTGGATTACCTGATTGCATCAATTTACATAATATTGTTTTGTACCACATTGACAATTGATCCAGACCGATAGCTTTTATCCCGTTGGATTACTTTTCAACAACCTTGCACTGGTGTTTAATTTTAGAAGACATTTTGGGCCAAGACACACCAACACAGTATCTGAACACATTTAAAGTGTTTTTCATTCAATGCATATTGTCTTTCTTTTCCATTGTGATTGATCAAATACAAAGCAAAGTAGTAAAGTGAACATTTAATGTTTAACCTGTGGATGATGTATTGTTTCAGAGTGCATGTATTTTTATAATTCGTGAGCTGGTGGATTGTCATTTTGCAGAATTTACTCCACATGCACCTAAAACAATCAATAGGTATAAATGCCATGGAGGGCAGGAGTGGATGAGCCTAAATGAATCAGAAAATGTCTAAAAGTTTCAAGGAATCATTTTGAGGCATCATCTTTAGTCAGATCCACACCTGGTGTTCTGTTGGTTTGGGAATTCTGATCATTGTGGTGGTTTCACAAATAAATCAAAGCAAAGACTTCTCACAAATGCACAGAGGCAGCATGAGTGAGACGGAAGGAGATAAAAATGGGGTTAAGGAAATCTTTGCAAGCAACAATATATCTGAGTGTAAGCATACAGTTTGAGTACCCAAAAGGAGACAGACTAGAAGAGTGTGAGGGCGTTGTGTGGAGCAAAATCTCGATTTGCAATAAATCATGGCATGAAAATAAACACTGAATAAAAATAGGGTGGAAATCCCTGTAAGAGGGGAAAGTGAAAGATTAAATCATGGTTGGTTTGTTGGTGCCTGGCCCCTCTAGTGGTTTTTGAGAGTAACATAGGATGTTTTTTTTTTTTTTTAACCAATAGCCACACGCATCTGTTCTGGCACATGTAAAGAGCACTGGGGGCAGCAAACATGGCCTGAGCAGCTTGCCTATCAGATGTGCTGCAGAGGAAAAACAACTTTCATTCCTTTCATGCCCTAGAGGCTTGTATTATGTTGTTTAGATAAAGCTAAGAGTCGATAATGTCATCCCAATGTCAAAAAGTAGCCTTCTGAGCTTGTAACCCTTCTTTATCATTTAAAATGTAAGCATAAATATACTCATATCTGGTTCGTTAATGCCTCATTGTGTTAGACTCCATAATACATTGTTGTGCAGTTAAAACTGAAAAGGCAGACTTGTTGTCAAGGCCCTGGTATTGAGCTTGCTGGCTCGCTGTCATGTCCTTTCAAGCTGGAACAAAGCCATGCTAGCAATTTGTTTCATGTTCTTTCCCTGCTGTTGCAAGTCAAATCTCCACCATTAAACGTAATGTTTATAGCAAAAGTTGACAAAGTTAATGGAGGCAGATGGACCATTACAAAACTTTGTAATGTTTTAAAGAAGTCCTTGGTTTTAGACAGATGCTGACAAGAACTGTTTCAGATTTACTGCACAGTTATTATCAACTTTCTTGGCTGATTATTGGCATTATGGCTCAGTGGCATTGAAAGTGGAACTAAAGAGAGAGGTAGACACAAGAACCAAGCAAAAACTGAGAATTTTTATTTTTCTGTGGTTAATTCAATTGATCCAGCTTTCATTCTGACTGCTATGGTCTCTTTGAGAGGTCAGATAAACAATAAATCAATCTGTGCTTTTTTCATTTCACAGCCTAGTGGCTATAATCACAACTATTCAAAGCTATAATCAAATACTGATGCAAGAAACATCACAAACAACAAAATCTAAAGAAACTCCAACTAGACCTGCTACCTGGTGGTTGTATGCCTCCACAAAAGATGTAATTTCTGAATGGAGAAAAGAGTAAAGGAGGAGGGCTGGAAGGGTTTCTGTGGTAAAGTGATGCGTAGGAATCTTATGAGGAAGGTGTGAGGCCCTATGACTTTGACCTCCACTTCTAATCAGTTCATCCTTGAGTCAGAGCAGACAGTTTTAAAGATGTTTGAAAAAAAATCCCACAAAATATCATGATATGGTGTTCACAAGTATGACCCAGACAGAGAGATAAACAGAAGAATGGAGGCGAAGTAGAGATGCACAACCCAGTAAAATAATGCTTCTGACCTCAGCTATTGTCAGCACAAAGGTCCCGCTGTGTGCACTTTCTTTCTCTGAATCTTATAAATTCACTGTGCATTTTCATTTCTGCAGCAATGCAGCACCCTTATGTTTCCTTTCAGAAATGTCTGTTAATTTGAGAACATTATAGATTTTGCTTATCCCGTGCAAATGCCCAACCAAACCCTGACGTCAGGCCCAAATTATCAGAGGTCTACAGGTAGTTTTAGTCTTATGTGAATAGCACTTTGTCCATAATATTTGCAATGCGGTTATTTCATGAAAGTAACAGCCAGACTTTGTTTATGAATAAAGTCAAATTAGAAAAAAAAATATCTAAAACTGGAAATCTGTTATACGATCAAATTACAGCACTTCCGTTCTGAAATAGAAGGCGGTTCAGATAAACGGTCTGTGAGAGTGGCCGTCAGAGATTTACAGTCTGCAGCCAGACTCCTCAATGATTTTGAGCCTACAGTGGTGAAACTAGCATTGTGCCACTCTCAAAGGTCTGTTATTATTAGAACTAAACCTATACTGCTTGAACATATGTGCCCATATTATATGACTGCTGTTTAGACAAAAGACTGGTCATTAAAATAGGCAAATACATCACTGTGGCTGGTGAAATCCCAGCAGTATGCAGAATCAGAAAAATTGGATTTATATAATGCCAATCTGAGGATACTACATTTATGCACTGTAACACCCACATGCATTGTATGCAGCTTCTGCTCGTGAAGAACATTTCATTTCAAATACTCACCCTTTGTAACTCCCTTGTTTTTTTCTTTCCTTCTGTCCATTCAGTACTTGCAGATGTAGGTCTTGCAATAATTTATTTTAGCTGTATTTACAATGAACAAAATACATTCCCAGTTCATAATGAAATCCTCTGAACTGTGAGTAAGAAGGCCTTTTGGTGAAGGGTCTGCAGTTTTTCACTCTCTGATATTTTGATTTTCTGTCATAAATAGAAAGAGAACAGACTCCTGTTTTTACATATTTGCTGTGCAGATTTAAAATGTGGAGATAAAATAAGTTGCATATCAGAAGCAAATAACCATAGTTAAAGCATTATTGTATTCTGCTTGCTTTTGTCCTTAAAGCAGATGGTGAATTTGAAGGAAAATGTTGCTTTCAGATGATTATTTAAAGGATCAGTAGTCCTATACTTCTAGATTTGACAAAGGTTTTAAACTCTGAGTGTCTTCAAAGGCTCATATTTTACATTTTGTATTTTGTCTTTCTCAAAGTTGTGCTGTGTATTTTGTTATCTTTCTATATCTTTCCATCTTTCCTCTTGTACTGACTCCATGAGACGTCTGCAGACAAGCAGTGTCAAACTTTTGTGTTTCCAGACTCAAGAACCAACAGAAACAGACTCTCTTTGAAAACAGCTAGTCTTTCTCTCTGTATTTGCAGACTGTGGCAGTAAGAAGCTGTTCTTAGAGATGGTAGCTGCTTCTGTCTGGTTTTCTATATCAATATCTCTCTGAGTCTGACTTTCAGCCGTCCCCCTACCTCTCTTTGGGATCACCACATCTCTGTTGGGACCCCTGTCTCCTGGTGGGTGTTTCTGTACTTTTTATTCTGAATCAAAATAAAAATGTCTGATGTCTGTATTTCATAGAAACCTCTCTCTAGGGCCACCAGCTCTGCTCAAAAAAAAAGTAAAGAGTAGATCACTACTTTTGAAATGACTGTTTTATTTTGTCCTTGAAAGCACCCTCATGAGTTCTCTGACTTTTTCATACATGGTGACATATATGCAACACATGCTTACATCAATAAGACCTTTTAGAGCATCAAATTAACATTGTTCTAAGCTCCTGGATTGAAATTCAAAGTAGGTACTTGTTAGGGTTTGTTGATAGTAGTTTTAGTAAAATGGTGAGTTTATTATCATTTCTATGTTATGCATTTATTAGAAGAGGACCCCTAAGCATTTTAGGTCTAAGTATCAAGTAGGTATTCCTTGTCCCTCAGCTTGCTCTTTGGTTGTCAAGTCCTGATCAATCTTGATGCAACTCTTCAACTCCCCCTGCAAAACGCAGGGTAGTCAGGTGGAGAAGTGATTATTTTGGATAGATGTTGAAAATTATGTATTTTCTGCTTGATGGAAATACTTACTAACTAAGCTGGAAAAAAAAAACTCACTTTCATCATGCTTGTTCAGCAAATCTCAGTAACTGTAAAGGATTGAATTTCCTTCCAATGGAAAGTCAGTACCTTGTTTTAAGAGAGAATTCCTATGATTAATCAAACCCAAGGACAGTGAACCATGCAAATTTCCTCTTTTATTTAGCCAAATAATAAATATCAAAAGTAAATTTAAAATATGCAAATCATCAAATATTCGACCCCTTTACTTCAGTATTCAGTAGATGCACCGTGGCTGCAATCACAGTACAGAGTCTGTGTGGATAGGTCTCCATCATGCCTGCACATCTGGACACTGCAATTTGCTCTGTCAGGTTGGACAAGGATCCGGTGAGAACAGCCCTTTTCAAGTCTAGCCTCAAATTCTCTATTGGACTGAGGTCTGGGCTTTGACTCGGCCACTCCAGAACATTCACTTTGTTGTCTTTAACCCTTTGATGCGCAACATGGGTCAAAAGTGACCCGGATGAGTTTCTTTTATCTATATCTTTGGAAAACATCAATTTCATCATTCAGTCCTCCAGGTATTCCTCAATTAACTTGTTTTTAATTATAAAACATCCTTATTTGAATTTCCACTTTCTTACTTTTTGAGTTAAACCACTTTTTTCATCACTACCCCTCTAACGCGCAACATGGGTCAAAAATGACCCATATCTATTTCCTGTGTTATTTCATGTAAATGGCAGAGAGTTTCTATGATATTTATTTAACAAAATTTTTTTTATCAGTAACTATTCCAATTATGCAGTAAATATCTTGTTTTTGAAATGTACAAATCATCATTTTTATTTTCCCTTCCTTACTTTATGAACAATCAGACCTTTTGTATTTCTACATCAAGTTTACACACACAGGTCAGAAATGACCCGCACACATAAAAGTACATTGTGGGATACTGTAATGTGTTTCAGACACTTCACAGCTCAACGCAGCTGCCCTTGCACATCTGGTAGATGTAAGAATTTGTTTTTTGTTGTTGTTTACAATTATTACAACCTTACCTCTGAATAAAAATAAAATGATAGTTCTGAAAGATGACTGTAAATAATGTGATAATTTTAGGTTACCTTAGGAGAGAGAATACAGTCCTTTTCAGAGAGTGACAGTTATAACTATTAGCTAGCCAGCTAGCTAGCTAGCTGTTGACATAGATAATCCATTTTATTTATGCTTTATTTTATTTTCTTATTTAGTTGATAACCTTTGTAGTTAGCATTGCTAGGCTGCTTAGATAAGTAACTAGCTAAGATATTTTAGCCAAACAGTGAGCTAATCCATAGTTAGCTCATTCTAATTTAGTTTCTAACATTTGCAGTTAGCTATCTACTTAGCTAAGTTTATTGCTGGACAGTTTAGAAAAGTACTGTTGTTAGCTAAGCTATTTTAGCTGATCAGTGCACTAATCTATCTTAGTCAAGTGGTTAACTAAACTATTTCAGTCAAACAGTTAATCTATCATACTCAAGCATTTAGCTAAGCTATCTTAGACAAGTCATCAAATAAAACTATATAGCAGAGTGTCCGCTAGAATCCCTCAGAATGACCGGCAGTCCTCAAGAATGCCGGCCATTTAGAACAACTACCGGACATTTGCTTTAACATTATTTTGCTGTATTAACAACAGCAAAACACATAAATCTGATATTCTGTGATACATTGATATATACAAGTCTGCGCTAAATGGGACTGAGGACACATTTTTATTTCCAGACCTGACCCAAAACCGAGACAGTAGAAACCAAGCTAACAGTAAATCTGAGTACGGTAGTTATTACCCTGTTATTACAGACACATGATTAGACCCTAGAACCGACTGCACAAAGTCTTTCTCTTATTTTTCTTTGTGTATGTGGTTTAAAGCATCAAAATCAAAACTGCGCACTTTTCCTTACACACGCATTCAGTTACACAATATACGCCCACGTTAAACTCATAAACAACAACAGTTAGCTTCACATTAGGAGCTGGGCAAAGAGCTTGTAATGCCACATATGAAGAGGCATGTGGAGGGCACGCTGAAACTCCATAAGCATGTCATCAAGGCAATGGGAAGACGTGGGTTAAAAAAAGACAACACAGCCACCACTGCACAAAAAGACTGTGATCTTTTGTGAGGCATGCAAAAATTAGGATGGTAGTTTGTGCTTTACTGAAATGCTGTGTTTAGTTGAACACAGACAGAACACAATTCAGCAGTTTTCTGTTATAAAACAAAAGTACAGTTCAGTTCAGTCGCTGCTTTATCTGTTATCTGTGTATGTGTGACAAAATTACAAATAAACATGTTGCAAATATTGATTACAAAAGTTTTTGGCCCCACTTACTGCTAAAGAAATAATACAAGATCAAATCATTCAATTATAAATCACACATGGAAGGATGGGTCATTTTTGACCCATGTGTGTAAACTTGACGTTGTAATATAAAAACTGGTTCTTTTCATAGCATAAAGAGGAAAGAAAAGAAAATAATGATATGTGGTAATCAAAAAAAGCATATTAAAAGAATATCTGTAGCAATTTATATATAAAATTAATTTATTTCAAAAGATGGAACAAAGATAAACTCAGCCAGCATTAAATAGCCAGGGAAATGAATGCGGGTCACTTTTGACCCATGTTGCGCATTAGAGGGGGGGTACTTATGTTGCGCATCAAAGGGTTAAACCATTTCTGTGCAGTTTTTGCTGTATGCACAGGGTCATTGTCTAGCTGGAAATTAAATCTTCTCTCAAGCCGTGGTCCTCTTGCAAACTTGAATAAGATTGTCCTCCAGGATTATCCTATATTTTGCCACCTTCATTTACCCTCTACCTTTACATGCTTTCCAAGGCAGGCTACCGAGAAGCATCCCCACATCATGATGCTGTCACCACCATGCATTCACTGCATTCAGGTGATCCCCATTTCCCCCACAACTAGCGCTGGGCCTCTGTTGAATTAGTTTGGTTACTTTAAAGGGGGTGAGTGTTTATGTAGTCACTTATTTTACTCTACATATTGACTACCAGGAAAAAAAAAATTGTCCAATCACATTTAAAAAAACAAAACAAAACAAAAAAAAACAATCTTTGTAAGGTAATTAGAATACTGAAAACTTTTTTTGGGGGGAAAAAAAAAGGTTTAATTTTTAAGATATCATGTGTTCACTACAGTGGACATCAGAACGCCATACATGTGAAACCAGACCTTGACGGCATTCAGTTAGTCCCGAAGAAAATACCAAAAATTCAACAAAAGAATGAGTTTAAAATCCACATAACTGTCCATTATCACTTTTGTTTTTCTTTGTTGTGCTTATTTGGTACGATACTTCAAAAAGCAATTCCCTGAGTCTGTGATGAAGCCCCCAGAGTCTGTGATGTTACCCTCAGAGTCTGTGATGTTACCCTCAGAGCCTGTGATGTTACCCTCAGAGCCTGTGATGTGTCCCCCAGAATCTGTGATGTTACCCTCAGAGTCTGTGATGTTACCCTCAGAGTCTGTGATGTTACCCTCAGAGTCTGTGATGTGGCCCCCAGAGTCTGTGATGTGGCCCCCAGAGTCTGTGATGTTACCCTCAGAGCCTGTGATGTGGCCCTCTAAATGTGTGATGAGGCCCTCAGAGTCTTTGATGTGGCCCCCAGAGTCTGTGATGTTACCCTCAGAGTCTGTGATGTGGCCCTCAGAGTCTGTGATGTGACCCTCAGAGCCTGTGATGAGGCCCCCAGAGCCTCTGATGTTACCCTCTGAGCCTGTGATGTGTGATGCCGGATCTGTGACACCTCGATGCATGTGTTTTGTCCACCTGGCTCAATCACTGCATCTTGATCTTTTTCATCAGACAACTCAAAATCTAAGTTTCCATCAACAGTTTGCAGTAAAATTCATTCTGCCTCTGAGAATGACTCCATTTCTTGTCATTTGAAAAAACAGAACAAAAATGGAGGAAATAACTACAAATGTCCACTACAGGGGACATTTTTTAAACACTTGAATACTATGCTAAAATACAGTTAAAATAATTCAGACAATGTTTTAATGTGTTGTTAAGAGACTTACATAAAATATGCCAACACCATTTCAAGCCAAAATTAACTCAATAAAAAGTAATATGCACTTACTTTTCCTCTTTACATAAAATGCGCTTGCACTGATGGACACCATTTTCCTTGATGAGAAAGAAAAAGGTACCATAGCCCAACCCCTTCACATTTGGCATCATTGAAAAGCCCTAAATGTCCTCTGTAAATGTCAAAAGGAGTTAATTCAGTAGTATGCTGTGGTGAGAGATATTCAGGTTAGAAATGTCCTCCACAGAGGACAAATTTGTATCACTGGTAGTCAGGAGGTTAATTGACATTATTTTGTACAGATCAGTTTTCACTTTGACATTAAAGAGGTTTATTTGTAATTTTTTTGTTGAAAAATTCACATCTTAATGACCATGATTGATCTATTCAACCAATAAAAGAGTGAAACATCCAGGGAGGTGCATACTTTTATAGGCACTGTATATTAATATAGACTGTCCAGATCTTTACCTGTAGACAGTGTTGTTATGAATTCAACTGGAAAAGTTTCTTAACTTAAATCCATGATAAACATATTTCATACAGTGTCTAGTGTGTTTTCAGAGGTACAACAAAAAGAGAGAAGTATAATGAGCAGGCTTCAGTTCAGTCTTTTGAAGAGTAAAAGAGTGAATCTACAGTGTAAATAGCAACATGCAAACCTGCAGGTGCGCCTGCCTCTTAAAGGGATTGAAATGTGGCACTCTGACTGGTTTAATTAATGTTCAATCTCTTTCCCCACTGTATGTCAGAAAGTGCACCGTATAATTAGCAAAATTTAGTAATTTAGAACCCATTTCACTTTACATCATGGGTTTTAGACAGCACGCTTTAAGCTGTCAAAATAGGGCTCCTTGGACTGTTTTTGCAGTGGTGTCTCCCTCTGCCAGCAATCAGAAAATGCAGGATAAAGTCATCTTTACTTTGACTTACATTTTGAAACAAGTGGTTATGTATACATTTACTAAACAGCCTTTGTTTAACGTGTTACTTTCAGTGGGGACGATAAGCAAAGACACAAGTGAGATTTTATTATCTAACTTTCAATACAATGGAAAAAAGACAGAAAATCCTCTTTGTGCAGTTCACTGCCAGGTGAACTTTGACAAGAAACTAAAATCCCCATACAGCCTCATTATCTTCATAGAAATCCTGAAATCATGCATTTTTCATGGGGATGTGTCCCTTAATTTGGAGCAATGAAAGGTAGATGGAACTCAGTGGGGAAGGAAAGCTGAAAAAGACAGAAAGAGAAAAGAACCAAGAGTAAAAGTACAGTACCACACAAAGCAAATGAGTGAGTCAGTTGGTAAATTATTCTCTTTTGATTTACAATAATAAAAAGGTTGATCAGTTGAATATGTTCCCATTTTCTCCCTCTGAAGACATCCCTCATCTCCCTCCAAACATCCCTCTCTTCTGTGAGTTTCACCACTGAGCGCCCAGACCAGAAGGGACAGAATTTAGTGAAAAACAATATTTGAACTAAAGTAAGCTCTTCTTAGCCCATGAGGATGAACTGGGAGTTTATGTTTGACAGTTAATCTTGTATCTACAAGAAAATTCTTCTGGGCCACCTGGGTGAGGTTAAACTGCTGAGATTTATGCCCTCTGTGAAAAACTGCCATAGAAAATCATAATCCATTGCGTTAAGTAAAGATGATGATTCAATGAGATTGTCGTCTGTCCATCTTTGTTTCACTAATTCAAAGACATCGCTGTTTACTTTTTGTTTTTAATAAGGTCCGAATACATTTGCATCTATTATGCTTTGAGAAAAATTTTAACTGTTAAACTGATTTCCATCTGCCTATTTTCTACAACATTTATCCCGTTTAGGTCAAGAGGGGTTGTTGCCAATCCCAGCTTTCATCAGGCAAGAGGCAAAGTATACCCTGAACTGGGCACCAGTCAATCACATACAGAGATAAACAACCAGCCACGCTCACACTCACACCTACGGGCAATTTATACAAACCAATATCTGAGAGAATCTAAGCATGAAAAGGAAAATCATGCAAGCTTCACACATGAAGGACCTGTCTGGACCAGGATTACGACAACATCATCGTGTAGCCTCACAAACTGTTGTTCACATGTCAATTGGGATATTGAAAAGCTGCCAAAATGTTAAAATAAAAATAAGATATTGAAACCTTTTATTGCTTTCTGACCAGACTAACAGGAGAGTTAGGTGCACTGCAGCTAGAATTTCCTCTCTTTTATTACCATCAGGTTCAGAGGTCCTGAACACCACTTACAGAATAAAAATGGGTCTGCAGAGTGCTAACAT
This sequence comes from Cheilinus undulatus, assembly GCF_018320785.1. Taxonomy (NCBI): domain Eukaryota; kingdom Metazoa; phylum Chordata; class Actinopteri; order Labriformes; family Labridae; genus Cheilinus; species Cheilinus undulatus. The sequence continues at coordinate 26,188,959 of NC_054874.1, read as the reverse complement.
TGAAAATGTTATTTCCTATATTTATAGAAGGAAAAATAGCCAAACCTTGTAACTCTTGAGGCTGAATTGGATTAGAAAAACTTCTTTTATTTTTACAATGGCCCTATGCCAGACTGTGCAACAAAAATCTTGTCCTGTCTTGGCCAACAGACTGGTAACACCAAAAGTGTAATCTTGATCAATCTTCGTATGCTGTCATTGTGATGTTATCTGCTGCCTTCAGCACTCTGGGCTAGTTCATAGGCCGTAGGGGAGGATGGTCAAAGAGTGTCAATCATGGCTACAATAGAAGCAATGTGTGTAATGCTAGCAGTCATGTGGACTTAAAAGAAATAAAAGGAATCATTGTGGACTTGTCACTATGAATCAAGAAGAGAAAATAGGACTGGCTATCAAATAGAACTCGAGATGCAAATGTGATATCATGTTAAGAAAAAGTAGCCCAGTTAGCAGAGCTAAATATTGTTATGTCCATAGTTTTGCTATTTGTCAACAGAATAACCCCAGGTGCCTTCCTATTGGTTAAAATCTGGATACACATCAATGACATCCAGTCAGGGTGTCAAACTAAACAAGAAAAAGTCTGACATGCCGGTCTTGTCCAGTCAGGGTTGGGGCATCCTGGAAGCATCCCTGATTATGTCACACTATAAGAGTATTTATTATCCCAGACATTCATATTCAGAACCATAGAAGTCATTAGGCCTTTTGGGGGGGGCATAAAGCCGTCCTAGAATGTTACTAAACACCCCCCTCCCAACAATAATTACAATAAAAAGAGTGACAAATGCACCACACCATTATGTTTCTGTTCAATTTACGGAGCAGTGATACTCAACCCATGGCCCTCGGGCCACATGTGGCCATTTAGTGACCGGTTGCAGCTCTTTTATGGCTCACTCGGGAAAAAAAAAAAATCCTCTTTAACACTTTTGTAAAGGTACACACTTTCCCACACAAAGAAGACAGTCTTTAATTGCCAAATCTGGGGCCCTATAAAGTGTTACTAAATTTCTGATTTAGACTGTTAGAAAGTTGTTTACCTCTGTCCTGGCTTGGTTTTATTTGACTAGAAACATGAAGCCACAAAGGGACAGGGCAGAATGACATGTCTGCAAGAGCAGCAGGTAAGGAAGGGCCAGTTTTAGTCTTTTGGAGGCCCAGGGCAAAGACCGATATGAGGCCCCTCCCTCTTTTGCTAAAAGCATTAATAATAAGTTGAAAATAATAGAAAGATCTCTTTTAAGTTAACAGAGCCACAGAACAACAGCAAGTGTCCAAATGTGAGATATAAATGTCAAAATAGCCAACCATAATTCATCGGCTCTTTGAAAAGCATCTTGGAGAGATGTAATGTCCTTTAATGATCACAGCTGAACAGCACTTGAATCAACAATAAAGAATCACTTCTGAAGAGCTGCCCAGTCGGGGGAGAGACAGAAGATGGGTCAGAACCAGAAGATCCAGCAGGAGGAGCACACTCACTGTATCTGAGCAGAGCTGTCACACACCAGCTAAGGAGTCCAGAAGCCGAGCAAACAGAATCCAATCCACAGAGGCAAAAACTTGAGGTCAGGGACAGAAGGCTTAGGTGTTTTTCCAGGGCAGAGACGCGGTTCAGAGGTCAGAGACAAGCAGGGTCGGTACCGGGTAGTCAATCCTAAAGAGAGTGCTGGAAAGTCTTGCATGAGGGCTAAGAACAATCTGGCAGAGTCTGACTGAGCAGAGGAGGCTTAAAACTGGCTTGATTGAGCATGAGAGGCAGCTGAGAGCACAGGTGAGCAGAGTTGGCTGATGAGGTGGGCGTGGCTGACTGGCAGAGTGGAGCAGAGGCAGTGTGAGTGAAAATGCAGCAGGTGAGCAGAGGAGTGACACTGTGACAGTGTGATTTCAATTTTTTGGTACATGCTATGGTGCACATTACCTACAACCCTTGGGGCCAAGCCCCCCTGTCTATCAATCTGAGTGACGTCCCTGCTCAGGCCAGGCGATGGGTGGCAAGATCTATGTTTGTAGTCTGATCAGGCGCTTAAATTGAACAATAAAATGGCCTCCTTCTGGTTTTGGTGATGTTTAAAAAAATGGATCCCACAGACCCATTCACCATAGAAGTGTGAAAAAAGTGCATAACTGCAAAAAGCTTACGCATGTGACAACTCTGGAAGAATCAAGCCACCAAATTTCTTTTAAAGAAGGTTTTTCACAAATCAAATATAAATTGGACTACTTAGGATTTTCTTTCTCCCTGTATGAGTGAGTTTATTGGAGGTTCAAGGGCAAAAACAGGTCATTGGAAGAAATGAATCTGGCCTCTTATAGACCAAGAGAGAAACAGGGAGCTGCTAGCCTTGTAAAAAAAAAAACAGCACTAAATTAAGGAGCAGCAAAGAAGGTCTGAGAACAAAATAAAGAAAAAAAGTGGCGGTATAAGAGGAGATGAAAGGAGCGGCTCATTTAATAGAGCCTAATGAAAAACGTTGTGAAATGCTTCTGTCAGTCTTTCCCACACAGAATGTCACAGGAAATAGTCCCCTGCACTGAGAAAGAGTTGGTGCTGAATAGACTGGAGGACCTCTTCAGTCTGACAGAGACACATTCCTGCTTTTATTGACGTAGGACCAGAGACTCAGTTTATATGAGACAAAGGTTAGAAAAGCAGTAGAGAGGAGAGGAGGATAAACGGATAAATAGATGTTTTGGATGGAGAAAAAGAAAAAGTCAGAAAATTATTTAAAGAAAAATCAGCAAAAGTGGACAAAAGAAAAAAAAAATCAAGGACATGAAAGCACTGCGATGCCATTTCTTCAACAAGGCGTTTAATGCGACTGCTGCTGGCCTTGTTACGGGAAATAGATTCAATAGTAAAGTCCTGAACTTTATAGCGTAGCTGCAGCAAGAAGATAGCAGAATGGTTGAGTGGTTACACAGACCAAAGACCAGCACTTTGAATATGAATGTGGATGCATGAATCAGTGCCCAGTCTAATAAAAATGGCCTTTAAAATACCACACACACACACACAGCCTCACACACACTTCGAAGAACTTAAAAACTCAACAGTCTCCCATGCAAACATGCTCACACAAGCATGCATTTGTACACATGCAAGTTTATTCTTGTGCCCACTAACAAATCTAGCCTGAGTGCTTGCACATAAACCAACGCACACATTTAAAGCTTTTCAGGGTAAATGAAGGCGTGCATTGCAGCCAATCAAACATAAAGAGTCAAGTTGGTCTTCAGGAGTTCTTAAATTGCAGCATCAAACAGCACATAATGGTGCTTTGACATCCGGGGGAACATTTAGAGAATAAAATAAAGAAACTTCCTGAATCAAAGCAGTGTGGGAAAACTTTTTAAAAAGGATGTCAAAGACTTTAACGGAAAAACAGAATTTGTTTGACCCCGTGGGGAATCTTTGGTGTCTCATTAATGATTAAAAATGGTGGCAGCATGGCTTCTCAGGCTGTTTTTAAAGCCCTTTTTTCTTTCTGTCCCAGGCTGTGAATCACATATTAAGAGGACACATTTGACTTCACAAAGATCCTTTCATATTAAAATATTTTACCCCTGAATGGCCACCCTGACTTCTTTTGATCTCTTATGACCTGAGTGGCAGTGGCCTTTCAATGAAAAGTACAGGAAAAATGTTTTCTAATTTAGTCTTTCATTATGGTTGAAGGAGACACAAGCTCTTTTCAGTCCTAAAGCATGAGAAGAACAGCGTATGAGTACATGAAAAACATTTTCCTTGATTTTGGTCATTTTAGACATTCAGCACTGAGAACAGCAATAGCAGCTTTGTGTGTGTGGGGGTGTGTGTGTGTGTGTATCATTGAGTTTTATAAACAATGAGTTAAAGCAAAACATCCTAATAAATGACATCCACTGACATGCTTCAGCTGAAGTACACTTTATCAAAGTCACTCAAACGGTCATGAAGAGAGCAGGTCAAGGTTTGGTCTGATTATTGATTTCTTTATGAACTGAAGTATGTTTACAGGATGCCTACAAGGATAAACACACAACAACACCACAGAAATTCTGACACATCCATGTAAATATGCAGCAGTTCCACAAAGAGAGAATATACAAATGATTATTTTCCATTCAGTATAGGAATAACCAAATTAATACAGAATATAACAAGCTTCAAACATCAACATACTCGTATCTGTTTGTGATTCTTTTCCCAGCATGTGTGTGAACCTTCTTCAGTCATTTTAAAGTTGGAGGCAGGCATGTTTTTCCTCATGGATATTTAAGACAAATCCTAAGGCTTTGCTAGCATGGGTTTTTATCATTAATAAAACTAATTTGTGGTTTGAAAAAAGAGAAATAAAACAACATATGATGACAGGGCCAGAAGGAAGATCTTTGTCACTGATCCACTTTTCTGCATCACTACCTTATTAGATCCCAGTACCGGGTCTGCTATTTTGACGAGGACATTGCTTAACAAGCAACTGATCCACATGCCTGCCACCAGAAACTGGTTTAGCCACTGGTCCTGCTTCATATCCTGGATAAGAGAAACTAAGTGAGCTGCGACAAGGCAGAGAGGCTAATATTTGAAAAGAAAAACATGCATTTCATAAAGAAGTAAACTATGAGGTAGGGCTGGACAGTAAATCTTTTTTTTATGATACCACTGAATTTTAAACAAGATATAGAATTAAACAGGATGGTTTATAACAGTGGTTCTCAACTAGTGGGTCGGGACCCAAAAGTGGGTTGTGGAGCAATTTACAGGGGGTCCCGACTAGGTGTAAAAAAAAAAAGGTGGCCTTAGTCGACATGCATCAATACCTATTATTTTACCCTGTTTTACTGTGAAATTGGATAAATTTAAATGTTTGACAAATATTTAAACTAATTAATTTACTTTTCTTGCAATAAATGGCTACTTTTCCCATGATAATGAAGCAATTTCACAAGATTTCTGCCAGAAATTGACACATAATGATAAGGAAAGAGGGTATAAAATTAGTCAGTTTTACCCCATTTCTTTTTTATATCAGGTGTTTTGGTCCAATCATGCTCCAAACTGCAACATATTCAATTAACTAAAAATGCATTGTAGAAAATGTTTTGGAAACTTGGTTTGTGATCTGTTGCAAGATAGGCTGGTGGGTGGCCGGACCAGTTGGGAACCACTGGTTTATAACAATAAGTTATTATATGCTAGAGAATTAAAAAAAAAAAAAACTCTCAAACTCATCCTGAAGCAGACTGGGAGAAGACTGGGTACATCTTTCCTATCATGAAAAGCTTCCAGTGTTGCTCTGTCTTTGTTTGAAGAAAGAAATGTCGTCCACTTCTGACAAAACTGTTGCTCTGGCAAAGTCCAAGCTAATCACTTCACTAGCAGCCATTATATATCCCTCTCACACAACAACCAACCCCTTAACATAGTCAAGTTCTGGTAAAACTGATGCTTTATTAGAGCTATATCTGAGCTAAGTCACTGCACTGGAGGCAGCCATTGCAAATGGCTTTGAGTACAACATAAACCTGCCCATAGCTATTGCCTCATACTCCTCAAATGACGCTGATTAGTCCAATCAGTGTTCTGTTCAGCACAAACAATGTGGAACAAACATTGAATCTTTTTAAGATGGATTTGCCTGATGACAGACATGGAGTCTGGCAAATGCATCTGCTTTACGAGGTTAATGATATGCAGCTATGTGCCATATATTGTGTCTGAATGCGCGTCAACCATTGTTGTATAATTGACCTGTCTGCTCCTGTTCAGGTACATACATATAGTATCTATTTTTGAGCAACCATATCTGTTTCATATTAGATACAAGCTTTAATATTTGGCTAGTTTATGAGAGATGCTCCCGAGGGTGCTGCTTGTGAACTGCAGATCCGAGCCAACTGTATAACTCGTCCATACTCTGTTCCTGTTCAGATAATAAATGACAGCTTATGCAGACAAACAAATCACTTCACAGCATAGAGCCCAGGGGTTTACTGAACACGCCAGCGGTGGAACTGGGATTAAAAACAGAGGAGAATAATATTAACAAAAGGAGAAAGATGATAGGTGACCAGAGAATGAGTACGTGATTGCCTGAAAGTGCCCCCGGCTATGACAGGATTAAGAAGCCATATGTTAAAATTCAAGGAAAGAAGCCTCTTACACTCACCCTACTTTGAAATTATCCCAATTTCTCTGGCAAATACCTAATTGCACATATCCTTCTTTGTTGAAACATTGATAATTCACTCTGAATTATCTAAGTTGTATTTAGACAAATGCTGACTCTCTAACACATAATAGATGGGTTGACATTTGCTGTTCTTTGCAACTGATGTCTGCAAAGTTTTCACACAAAAACTTTCTAACAAAAAGAAAGAAATGCCTTTAGTGAAATGGATGATTTAAAAGAAAACAGCGAAAGGTCTGGCTATTTAGTATGAGTTGTGATAGTTGCACAGACACGAGCGATTGCCACCTACACAAACTGCACAGAAGCAGACCATCAAAGTGGGAAAAAAAAGACATCTGAGAGCTCGGCTGTGGCTAACTGCCCACTACTGTAAGGTTTGGCTGTCAAAGACTGGATAAAAGTTTAAACCTTTAAAATAAAATACAAGTAAATCCAAGCCAAGAATCCGAAGAGTAGCAGCAATAAAGCTGTCAGATAATGTAAACTCATTGATACATGATTATAAGCATATCTCCCTTTTTCCCTCTAAGTCTCAGACTCTTTTCTATCTTTATTTGTCAAGATCATAATTAGGTTCCATGTACTTGACCTTTTCCCTTTCTACATCCCCGTCTAGACCAACATAATTATATTTGACATTTGTCTCCCTGAATCCCCTTCCTTTCTTTTTAGTATTTCTTTAATTTTCTTCAATTTTGTTCTGACATTTATTTTTTTGACAAAGAAGTGAAAAGACCAATGGACTCAGACAAAGGGGAATCAGGATCTAGCAGGGAGCGGATCAAGCCTCCTGACTGCATCATAAAGGCATATTCAACAGCCAAGGCATTGGTTTTGCCAAATGATCCTGTGATGATGAGAGCAATTGAATTGATTGGCTGGAGTCATAACTTGGACCTTTAACAGAATGACTTTCTCACAGAAACAATAAAGAATGAACTCCGCCCTCTATCAGAGAGATCATCATTAATCTGCTTCAGTGCTTCTGTTAGCCAAAGAGCCTTACAGTAATATCTGTGCACAGATATTTAATCAAGTGTTCCACTCTGGCATCAATACTCTCTCTATACACTCTGTTACACTGTGTGGGATTGTGCTGATGGAAGTCCGTCAGGAGCTTAAGGAGCCAGCAGAGATGCTTAAGTCTTATTTATACACTATTTATAGGACTGGACAACCAGCAACCTCATATTATACTGTCACTTTTGACAGCAAGCATAGACAAGCTGACAGCCTGGATCAAAAATCTTACTTTCTGATTGATGATTCATTATTATTAATTTATGTATGTACATTTTATATGGTGGTTGCTTATCCGGTTTGATTATTTAAGTAGAGAGGTATGCACAGTTAGGAGCTGGTCTGATTTGACCAACAGGTGGGCACATTGGAGCTGTTTGCCTTAGCCCTGCCTCCTTGCTTGTGACTATAGTCTGAAAGCACAACTATCCAGTGTCTTTTGAATCATCCATTATATGCAATCTTGTAAGTAAGTAATCTGGGCTGTTAGCTATACAGTTCCTATAAAAAACGTAATCACATCACTGGGATGTTTTACCTTTTATTGATTTTTATAAATCAATCATGGTCAGTATAATTTGGCTCTTTTGACACCATTTCACAAAAAAAAGAAAGAAAAAAAAACTCTGAAAATGTCAAAATGAAAACAGATTTTTACAAAATAATGCCACTTATACAAAAATATGTAAGATAAAATAAGTGACTGCACAAATATTCACCCCTTTTAAAGTGACTGACCTCATTAACAGAATGCTTTAGGCAGACATCAAACACTACCCATCACAGCCAACACATCATCCCCACTGTGAAGCGCGGTGGTTGCAGCATCATGATGTGGGAATGCTTCTCATTAGCTGGCCCTGGAAGGCTTTTAAAGGTAGAGGGTAAAATAAATGCTGCAAAATATAGGACAATCATGGAGGACAATATTATTCAGTCTGAAAGAGAACAACGGCTTGGGAGAGGATTTATTTCCAGCAAGACAATGACCTGAAGCATACAACAAAAATACACAGAAATGGTTTAAAGACAACAAGGTGAATGTTCTGGAGTGGCCGAGTCAAAGCCCAGACCTCAATCCAACTGAGAATTTGTGACTGGACTTGAAAAGGGCTGTTCATATTTGATCCTTATGCAACCTGACAGAGCTTGTCTAGTTTTACAAAGAAGAGTGGAGTAAAACTGCAGCGTCCAGATGTGCAAGCAAGTGCTGTGACTGCAGCCAAAGGTGCACCTACTAATAAATGTCTTGAAGGGGGTGAATATGTATGCAGTCACTTCTTTTACATATTTCTTTCATTCCCCATTGTATTTTATTGACATTACTTTGTAGAAATCATTTTTCACTTTGGCATTAAAGATTTTGTTATGCATTTTTTGTCAGAAAGCCAAATTATGTTGACCTTATAGGTAAAAAGGTAAAAAAAAAAAAAAAGTAATTGATTTTTTTTTTTTTACTATTAATGATGCACAATACCTCTTTTGATAATTCTGAAAATTACATTTCATTTTTAACAACCTTTGTACTCTTCATACCATCAAATTCCTCATTTTTAATTAACAGGCTGTGCTGTCTTACCTGTACAGGGGTTGTTTCAGATAAACAGGTTATATATATAAAAAAAGATCTATTTTACTCATGACCCCAAAATGTACAGGAGCAGAACCGGCAGAGATCACATATGGGGTGATACCCCTCATGATCTCATGTTTCAAAATCATTTCCATTGAGTAGAAACAAACATTAAGCACTGATTTCGCAAAAAAAAAAAAAACAAAACAAAAAAAAACACAATGCAACTTCGCAAGTTACTGCAACGGTCAAAGAACTATCCTGAAAACATTTCAGAATAAAGTCATTTTGTGAAAACGGGGCAAATTTCACCACAGAAACAAACTGATCAGGATTTTACTTTGTTTCACTTTGTATGAGATAATTCTAGGATGTATGGATGTTTTACTTTCTTAAAGTTAATCATGGGAAATATAAACTTTTATATGATATTTTAATTGCACCTGTATTTGTACAGTGGCAGTAAGAGAACTGACAACTTGGACACAATAATAGTGTCATTAATATATTCTACTACTTCTAAAAAAAAAGGAAAGTTGCTATGAAAATGAAGTTCATTATTATTTTATATTTGGTTGGTGCAGTCATTTAAATGTTATCTAATTATGTGTATTACTAACAGCTTTATATGCTTTATGTTTCAGTTTTTGATATATTAATTATATGTTTTTGTCCATTAGGACAACAAGCGTGGAGCCAAAATTCGTTCAAATGCCATTTAATCAATTATTCAGCCACGATTTATTAAATGAACAAACTCATCATGTGCAGGAATGGATATTAACTAATGAAACTTAAATGTACCAACTTTCCTTTGTGGAGTTACTCACAGCAGCAGCAGTGTGTCACTGCTATTGATCGGGCTGCAGTTAATCACATACAGCACACAGAAGTGTCCCAAAAAATAGAGCAAAGATGACCTTCTAGCCCCTATTATCCTTTCCTTGAAATCAATACTTGAAGTTAGGGAATACAGGAGCTACTGCTGTTGTTATTGGTCCTCTACCTGAAGATGAGTTGAGCTAAAGTCCCTGTAAATTGCTTTGGGATTATTAAAAGGTTCTGGTGGTGGAGTCTTTGGAGAATAATACCTTTGAGGAAAGGAAAAGTGAGCCGGGATGAGTTAGATAGAATGAGTAAAAGAGTGAAAGAAGGAGAGATAAGTTATCTTTGGATGTGCTGATAGGAGCCTCTGTCCCTTCCTTCCCCTATTCCACAAAGACATCTAATTAAAGGACCCAGAAATAGGGTTGACCACACCTGGCCTGATTATAAAGTGAGGTTATTAATCAAGACTCCTCATCTGGTAAAGAGCTAAGAGAGTCGGAGGAAGTCGGGCTAACTTTACTTTTGTAACTTGCTTGTGGGGATTTTCTTTTCTATGAAGTTTCTACTACTCTGGAAAGTCAGAAGTTCATTAAAATGGCCTGTCTGATAGAAAGAATGACTGATGGATGTAACCCCTTTGAGGGAACTCATCTGGCACTTTAACTTCTACTTCTGTTTGTTTTCTTTTTTTTTGTTTGTTTTGTTTTTTTTTAACCACAATGTTCACATTTGAATGAAATTCCTCCCTCATAGTGTATTTACAGTCCATACCTAAGTTTGTTTTTAATTTTTATTTTCTTCCCATTTGGACAGCACATAAAACATAACACGTTTTTCTAACAGAAAGAGATTCTGTTTTGAAGTCGGCTGACCTGAGATGATGTTTTTCAGAGAAAAGGAGCAAAGTTCATGGAACACATTACACTTACTGCCCACACCTCTCTGGTTGTAGAGGTAATAGAGGGTTAATGACACAAACTGGGTAAAACAACCAGGCTTTTTTATTACTACAGCCAGCTGTCATATCTGCAGAGGAAAGCCTTCAACATTTCTAATGTCTACATATCAAAGAATGGCCAACACTGAGTGAGCTGGTAAGCTTAAAGCACTGAGCATGGAAAGCAGGATATGTTATTTGCCTAATTATAGTTTTTTTTTTTAGCCTGTGGTACAGCCTGCAAGATCATATCACATTTTTTGTTATAGCTGGCCCACCAGTATGAGCTCTGCAGGTTTCCTCCATTACAAAAAATGCAAAATTCACCTGGGTGATTTAAATTATCCATGTTAAGTCATGAAAATGTAAAAAAAAAAAATAAATAAATAAATAAAATAAAATAAAAAAGTAAGGACAAAAATAATTAGATAAAAAGTCAGGAATGTGAGGAAATTAAATTTATTTGTTTTTTCATTTCATATTTTCAATTTTGCATCACACAGTTATGACTGAAACCTTTGATTTTGTATTTTGATTTCAAATTTTGACCTTTTCAATCTATGATTTTGACTTTTTATCTCACATTTTGACCCTTTAGATTTACAATTTTGAATTTTAAGTCCTTTGATAAACTCATTATTTTGAAATGCATCTCATGTTTTGACCATATCAACTACTGACTTTGACTTATAATCCCATCATTTGAATTTTTAGACTCAATTTCAAATCTAAAGTCATATTTTGACTTAAACACTCAAGACCTCAAATTCTATCTCACATTTTGACCTTTAATACTAAATATTTTGAATTGTATATCATATTTTGACCTTTTAAACTCAAGATTTTAAATTCTATCTCATATTTTAGCCTTAAAACTCATGACTTTGAAAAAATGATCTAATATTTTCACCTTTACATTTCATGATTTTTTCCTTCTATTCCATATATTTGCCTTTTTAAAAAATTGTTTTGACTTTTGATTTCATGTTTTGACAGTTTCTGACAGTTAAGTTTTATTTTTATGTCAGATTTTGAGCTCTTAAACTTATCATTTTGACTTTTTAATCTCAAGATCATTCATCACTTTTTTTTTTCTCCTCAAAAAATTCATTACTGGTGAAAATGAGGTTGACGATTTATGGTTGAATGATGACCCTGTTTGGCTGTAAGGTTGGACCTAAATTCAGAATCAGACCCTGCTTTGACTCCGTTTGACAATGGCATCCTCAAAACAGCTTAAAAGAATGGGGAAATGAGAAATTGTGACCAAAAGCAATATCATATGAGAATATAAACAGAATTAGAGTCGGGATCAGCTTAATTGGTCAGACACGTAAACTCTCTCAGTGGTGTAGTGCAGGATAAATGCAGGAATATGAAGTATACCCAGTCTCCACAGAGTACCCACCTCTAAATCCCCTCTCCTAGGATGGCAAAGGCAACAAAAAAGTAATGTGAGTACACTAGTGCATTATTTTGTAATGCAATACCTTTGCTGTTAATTTTATAAGGATCCTTATTCCCTGAAGAAGCAGAAGAGAAGCAGCAACGTGCAAATACTAAAGACCCATTTTTAGGTGAACTGAATCTATTTCCTTTGCTGGATGGGCTGCTGATAATGTAACAGTATAACCCCCTCTGCAGGCACCACTGTTTCTCAATCAGTGGAAAAAAAAAAGAACAAAAAACAAAACATTAAATATCAAAAATAATTTGATAAGTACAACCTACAAAAGACATTAGTGCTGTGATAGGGAGTTCAAAGGACAGTGAAACACTTGAAATAACACCTACATGAGATGACACTGACGTACTGTACATTTTAACAGGTCTTGATAAATGTGTTTCAGTACAATCTGTTAAAACACTAGTATTCTCTCATAGAGAATTCAGCTTACATAACTCAGAACAAGGAAATAACATCTGGTCTGATATCATTATGACACATTAATATGAATCCCCATCTATAATAGAATAATAATACCCCAGTAACATAACAGTCTGTATTTATAAATCCTTTTTTTGTGTCTTAAAGAGGTGTTATTGTCCTGATCACTGAAGCATTTGAGTGACTTTATTTATAAATACAGCCGTGCACTCCCCCTACTCTCATCAATATCATTATTTTCCCTCTAAAAGCCTTCGAGCTCCACGAATAGGTGAGCCAACTCCCCCTGAAACCTGGAGTGTCCTCAATATTATCAGTAACACTATTTAGTTTTTTGAATGAATGAAAATTTGGCTCATCTAATGTATCTAAGTTTACCAGAAGATAGTGAAAAACACATTGCAGACCTTTGTATATATTTTAGAATGCATTATTTATGTGCAAAATTGCATCGCTCCTGATGTGCATAGAAAGTGGTGTCAAAATTTGCCTCTAAATTATTCACATTTTTGTGTTTATTCATGTCATACTTAAAGTGTAAGTAAACCCCCAGCTCAGAGCTTCCTCCGCCCACCTCAGGAATTTGAAAAATGCACAAAAAGTGGGCAGTTGATACTGAGAGGAGGGAGGGTAACATAACACAGAGATTTTTACAAAGCTTGGAAGTGATTACAACTATCTTTTACAACCTTAACATGGAAACTTCCTGTCTCAAAGTAGCTCTCCTTTTTCCAGCTGCGTTCATAAGCAGGGAGCATTGCACTTTATGAGAAAATACATGAGAAATTCAAGGCTGTAGGAGCTCAATTTGTCTGTGGAAAATGTATTATTCTCAGTCGATGTCTTTGATATAACAAGACCAAGCTAGCAAAGCATAATTGTGTTTATAAGAGCCATGAAATTTCACTGCCACAGTGCGATGGTGATGACGGTGATTAGCATGATGATCGATGAAAAACGGATAGATGGAATTGTTTTCAAAATTAATTGCATGACTTTATCTAACAAAGTTGGCATTTATAACCCTCAATATGAGAAATGTTTATTCACTTGGAACATTCTTAATCCAGTTTGTGATTTGACAAGCTGAATTGCAGGTAATCAGACAGCTTGGCGCGAGCTCCACCGGCTCAGTTCAGACAGCTGTGACACTTCACATGCGCATGTTGCCCATCTGCACAGATGGAGACAGGGCACTTTAAAAACTTTTCACCCTGGAGTGAAAACAATGTTCTCGTGTAAACAGAGGGCCAAAACACAACAAAAGTTTTGCATTTTCTACTGAAAAAGTCGTGCAAACAGGGCGTAAGTATGGTCACCCCTTAAACTGTCAAACCAGCCTTTGATCAGCACCACAGAGCAGAATATTCATACATTTATATAAAGAAGGCTTAAACCTTCTCAGCCTGGTTCAATTAAACTACCGATCATCTGAAATCAGTGAAATATGGAAATACATTGGGAGAGACACACAAGGTTGTCATGCAATTAAGACATAGCTGCCATTGTTAGGAAAAGTGTTGATTTAAGCACAGCAAAATCTCTGCAGCCACCATGACTGTGGTCCTTGTAGGTAGAAGTAATCACATTTTCTTTTCCTTCCATTCAATTTGATAAAAAATAATAAATACAGGCAATGTTAGTTAAAGTCAGGGACTAGCAGCATTCTTTTAAATTAGCAAAGTGATGTGCAATATAAATATGTAAAAAGTCAAAACGACAGCCACAGTATTTCTCGTGTTAAATGTGATTCATGTGGTAATTTAACAGAAGTGTTATCATGTTACTGCTAAATATGGGGCCTAATGAGAGTTGACTTGCTCATACATACTCATCCACATGGGATCTCTCAAGAATTTGCAGTTTTGGCTCCTCACTGTTGGCTTCATTTTTCAACCCTGAAGTGCTGCTCCCTGAAAAGATTCAAACTCAGATTGTTTTTTACAAGCCTGCAGTCAACAGAGAACAGCCATGCCATGGATATTAATAATACACAACATCATCATCTCATTGCCACACCACCTTCAGAGATATTAGTATTCTATAACTGCAGCCTCATTAAAGTTCCCCTATTGATAACCTATGACTCTGCCTTCAACACCCCCCTCATGAACTGTACCCCTTCCTCCATTTTCATGCAGTGTACAGTCTATCCATGATAGAACATCCATCCTGCATTAACAACATTTACCCTCTGCAAACCTGCAAAACTCACACAGTGTGTCATACAGGATGGCTGAGCAGGAAAAATATAAGACTAAATTAAAGTATGATCAATGCCAACAAGGCTGAGGGTCAAAACATCAAATGTTCTGAAAAACTGGGAAGTTAAGCGAATTGTACAAATTACACTGTTATAAAGTAAATGTCTTGATTTCAATGAGCATTTACTGACTTCATTTTTTTGTTTTCCCCGGTGAACTTTAATTTAATTTGCAGAATTTCAGACCAAAAAAACAATTAATTTAGCTCTGTAACCTGATAACATCAAGATATTGGTCCATTGTTGATAAAGACACCACATTGTGCAGGAGTAAATGTAAAAAAAAAGTGGGAGAAAATATAAATTTTTAATATTTTGCCAGTAAAGTATCATGTCTATTTGTGGAAACAGGGAGTCAGGGTCTGACTTTTTAAAAGAAATCTAACAGTGCAGAAAAATAACAGCATTAAAAATAGAGTTGCTGCTCAACACTGACATATAAAAGGCTGTGATAACCTATTCCAAGGAAATCCACTTTGCGTGTAGTTTATGATTTTTATTTTTTTCAGAAAAAATGAAGGAGTTTAATGCTGTGAAACTGGCATTTCGGGGTTAAAATTCCTGAAGCTTAATTAAAAGACTATATTTCTTAACAGGTCCCATGTTGATGAAAAAACTATGCAAAAAAAGTGTGTCAAATAATAATATATAATATTGTTAGTGTTGTTTATGTCTAGTGTCCATTTTGGAGACAAGGAGTCCGAGTGTAACTTTTTTTTAAATCTGTCTAAAGAAAATAAATAGGAACATGCATATCAACATTGCTGCTCATTATTGATGTATCCAAGTCTCTGATTACCGCTTTCAAGGAATGTCTATTTGCATGTAGTTTAGGAAAACTGATTCTTTTTTTTTTTTTTTTTTTTTCGGAGTGTTTTTACATCAAAAACAAGGGGATTTTGTGCTATTAAACTGGCATTTTAAGGGTTAAATTCCTGAAAATTGATCAGTTTTGATATTTCTCACCAGGTCTCATGTTGATTTGAAAATTAATGCAAATCATTTTGTGACATTTGTGTAACACTTTTTTTTTATAAAGGTATCTGATACTTACCAGCACTTTTGTCTTGACATCATTCAAAGAAAGCCGTGGTGGTTGTGATGCTTTACTTTGACAGTCATGAGTGTTACCATCAAGAGCTGCTGTTGCATTAAAATTTTTAAAAAGCCCAATCGCTTCCATCTAACAATGATTACACAGATTTTAGTGCATAAATGATTTGTGGCATTCTTGGCACTGCTTCTCTTTTTTGCTTTCCCTCTTCTCCTCTTCTATCTTTGCCTTTCCTACTTCCCAGCTCCACTCTTCCATCAAATATTCTTCATCTTGTCTATTTGTGCACATATCCAAGACATCCACAGCCTCCACCTGAAACCACAACTCTTTACAAAGAGTAGGCCTTACCAGCACACAGATTCAAACCCATAATTCTCTGACATTAAGCTGACAGTGCAAACCCCTGCACCTCCCTGCTGGCTGCTGTGGTGTTGCTCCTTCCTGCTGTATGTACTTCCAATTGTACTTCATTTCAGACAAGCAAGTAAAGACCACTCCGGTGCTTGCAGCATTGTGCCTGAATGAGCAAATACTGGGTAGACAGGTTGACACTGGAGGCCACCACGTGTGACATGGAGGTGACAGCTGGGAGGATACTAGGGATGCAACGGTACTTGGTAAAATATTGAACCGTCTGGTCCACTCTGCATGAGACAATACGCCCTTGTGGACCGCGGATTCTCGGATTTGTAATTCATTTTGCACTGATGCTTTACAGGCCATTGTGTGTCTGTCTGTGCATCTGTCCTGGCAGGAGAAAAGCCCTCCCCATGAGTTAATGTCCAATCATTGTTGTTGCTCCACCCACACAGCCCCTCTCACACTGTTTTGGAGCTGGGTTCATGCTGCCGTTCTCACACTTAAACGGAAAAAAAGAAAACGACGGAGGAGTTGAGACATTTGAAGAAGCACCAGCTTCATTCAAATTAGCGGTGTGGGTTAATTTTGGTTTCGCTGTGAAATACAACGACGAGGGAGTGAAAACTGTAGAGAACGTAAGCATCCTGATACACCGCTTCCCAAACACAAGACAGTGGAGCGACTCGACTTGTTTCTGCGCTGCATCATGTCTTCTTCTCGCCTCACCATCACACATCCATCAGCTCTTGGCTTAACATGTTTAGCGTGACGGGCTGTTGTATACTGCAACGGTAAACTTAGCCAAACAAACTCTCTTTCAGCGCCATAGAGTCCACTGTAAGCTCCAAAAACCGCAGTTCTAGCCCCATGTAAATGCGCCCTGCTATTTGTCTGACAGCACACAGAGCAGAGACACACACTCGCTCACTAACGCACACACATTTACATGAATGCTTATCTGTGCGTCAGGTCCAACACCGTCAAAGCTCATATGAAAAAAAAAAGCACACAAAACGATCAAATAAACTATTTCTCAACAATACAGCAAACATGTTATTGACAGAAAGATTTCTTTTGAGTGTTTTAAATGTGGATGTCCTTAAAGAGGATGAGAAATAGTTTAATTCTACTGATGCAGCTCTTTATATCTCAGTCTGATGTAAACTGTGGTTAAAGTAGCCTACTTTCAAAATAATCAAAATGTTTTTTTTTTTATTATTATTATAATTGTGGCGATGAGTACATAGTGTAGTAAAATAAAGATGTGGTAGACTATTGGAATGAAAGGTTTGATTTGTAGAGCATTAAAATGTACAGTTTGAGTCAGAGTTAGACAAGATAAACAGTGTTTAAGCATTGATAGCTTATTCAATAAAAGAAGAGTTAGTTCAAACATTTCTAAATAGACCTGAATGCTTGGCCTTTATGACTTATAGCTGAATAAAGGACATATTATTCACCAATCGATTATTTTCCGAAATTGGAAAAAAAAAAGTTTTATTATTCAGTACACCAGTGATACTGGAATTTGTTTACTGTAAAATGCAGTTTGATTTGATTTGATTTGATTTGATAATACTTTATTGTCAGATGCAAGAACTGAAATTTGTTTTGCATTAAAACAGCAGCTCCGTCGTACACAATTCAAGGGATGATATAAACAGACATACATATAACATTCAACAAAGACAATTAACAAAAAAATGTCTATCCAATTACGACCTCACTGATTTTGTGTGATTCTGTGGATTAAGCTCCTCATTTAGCTTTAGGATGGACTGATGTATGAAGGACTGTTTGAACCTGACCCTGTTAAAGCGTGGCACAGAGTACAGACACCCTGATGGTAACAGCACATATTCTTTGTTTAGAACATGGCTGGGGTCAGAGATGATGTTCTTAGCCAATCGCATGGTGTTATTGTGATAGGCAGCTTCAAACAGTGTGTCCAGAGGTTGGCCCACAATCTTTGAACAGATTTTAATCAAGTGTCTCAGTCCAGATTTCAGATTTCCAGATTTGTCAGTTCTTACTGACAAGCAAAATAAAGAGATACTTTCAGGTGAAAAAAGCTTCTCTTTACGCACAAAACACGTACCAAAACTGGACCGAAAAACTGTACCTGACCTGACCAGACCTGTTATGGGGATAATTTTTGTCTTTAAGGCTTTCTCTCTACCTCCCTCTTTGCCTCTTGCAGTGCATGCAGTGTTTTTTGCTTTGGTGTGTTTCTTAAGCTTATATTTTTAATTTAAAAAGATAATTTTTTTCTCAGATGCGTACACTACATTGAACCACTGCTGTAAAGTATGACGCATAGCATGGAAAATTAAAAAAAAAAAAACAAAAAAAAACTTTAATATGTGCTGTGGTTGTGTAATAGTTTCAGTCTAATTGAGTACACATCTCTTCAACCCCCTCATATATGGAATTGGCCCTAATGAATTAACAAAAAAAAAGAAATATTAACACGTTATGCAAAAAATCTGTGTTTTCCTCTCACGGCAGCACAACAATTTACTGAGGTCTTATTATTTCAAATTCATGCAACTATGCAAGTGTATGGCTTTTATGCCAGTATGGATAAGACAGCCGAGGAGAGACAGTAAATACGTATGGGGTGAGATGTTTGGGAAAGACATCCTCTTAACATGTGCTGAGACTGGGAATTGACCCTACGACCTGGGTCGAGGACTATATCATCAGTTTATAGGTGTCTGCTCTACCAACTGAGCTAAAGCAGCACCCTTGATTCTGATTTTTGCCGGTATTGATCAGCTCTACCTCAGAGTGTGTGTTATTACTGCTGGCCTCTGCACCACACTGCCACCCTGGCACCATGTCCCTGTTCAAGTAAATGAATCCTCACTTAAGTCTTTCTTGTTTCTTGTCCATCTCAATGTGAGCAGTAGGAAAACAGAAACGGGCAAGCAATAAGCAATAAAGCAGTACATTACAGCTATTACTCTAAAAAGACCAGTGAGTTGATTTTTAGCAACAGATTTGAACCTTTAAACCAGCAGACAGCGACTACATTTTGCAAAAGTGCCAGAATTCTCTTGACAGACACTGCATAGGGCAGAACTTCAAATAAAATTTACTAAAATAAGTATTTTGGTCTTATGAGCAAATCTTTCTTCAAACAGTGCTATTTTTCTTTCAAAATGCATAGCTATAACACCTGAGTGCAGTGAATGCAGCTCAAGTGACTGAGACACAAACACACCTGTGTCTTGAAGGTCCACTCACTGGTGAATCAGTATTCCTGGCTACTATTATGCCATGAAGACAAAAGGACACTCTAAGCAACTTAGAGAAAAGATTATTGAAAAGCATAAGTCAGAGAATGAATAAAAATAATCCAAGGCACTGAACATCCCATGGAGTCCAGTTCAATCCATCATTAAGAAATGGAAGGAATATGGCATGTGTAAATACGCCTAGAGCTGTCATCACAAACTGAGTGACCCTGCAAGACAGGGACGAGTAAGAAAGGCCACCTATGACTACTCTGAAGGAGTTACAAGCTTCAGTAGCTGAGATAGGAGAGACTCTGCATACAACAACTGTTGCACAGGTTCTTCACTAGTCAAAGCTTTATGGAGAGAAAGAGAAAGCCACTGTTGAAAAACACTCACATTACATCTCAAGTAAGGTTTGCCAAAAAGCATGTGGGAGACTCCATGGTCAAGTGCAACGAGGTTCTTTGTCTAATGAGACCAAAATGGTATTTTTCATTTTGGCCATCAAGACAAGATGCTTTATTTGGCTGACACCAAACACTGCACATTACCACAAACACACCATCCCCACTGTCAAGCACAGTGGTGGCAGCATCATGCTGTGGGGATGCTTCGTGGCAGCTGGACCTGGAAAGCTTAGTAAGGCAGAAGAATTCTGGAGGACAGCCTTACTCAGACTGCAAGAGAACTATGGCTTTCCAGCAAGACAATGATCTGAAGAATAGAGGAAAATCTACACAGAAAGTGCTCAAAGACAACAAGATGAATGCTCTGGAGTGGCTGGATTTAAGATTGGATTTATAAAAGGGCTGTTTTTTGCCCAATCCC